>NC_135813.1:57208000-57310907 GCF_964213995.1 Mustelus asterias | reverse complement strand
GGTCACCTTGCGGCCACTACATTACAGCCACTGTGTGGCCAATAGGTTATGGTCACTGTGCGGCCACTAGGTTATGGTCACCTTGCGGCCACTAGATTACAGTCACTGTGCGGCCACTAGGTTATGGTCACTGTGCGGCCAATAGGTTATGGTCACTGTGCGGCAACTAGGTTATGGTCACTGAGCAGCCAATAGGTTATGGTTGCTGTGCGGCCACTAGGTTATGGTCACTGTGTGGCCACTAGATTACAGTCACTGTGCAGCCACTAGGTTATGGTCACTGTGCGGCCACTAGGTTATGGTCACTGTGTGGCCACTAGATTACAGTCACTGTGTGGCCACTAGGTTATGGTCACTGTGCGGCCAATAGATTATGGTCACTGTGCGGCCACTAGGTTATGGTCACTGTGCGGCCACTAGGTTATGGTCACTGTGCGGCCACTAGATTACAGTCACTGTGCGGCCACTAGGTTATGGTCACTGTGCGGCCAATAGATTACAGTCACTGTGCGGCCACTAGATTACAGTCACTGTGCGGCCACTAGGTTATGGTCACTGTGCGGCCAATAGGTTATGGTCACTGTGCGGCAACTAGGTTATGGTCACTGAGCAGCCAATAGGTTATGGTTGCTGTGCGGCCACTAGGTTATGGTCACTGTGTGGCCACTAGATTACAGTCACTGTGCAGCCACTAGGTTATGGTCACTGTGCGGCCACTAGGTTATGGTCACTGTGTGGCCACTAGATTACAGTCACTGTGTGGCCACTAGGTTATGGTCACTGTGCGGCCAATAGATTATGGTCACTGTGCGGCCACTAGGTTATGGTCACTGTGCGGCCACTAGGTTATGGTCACTGTGCGGCCACTAGATTACAGTCACTGTGCGGCCACTAGGTTATGGTCACTGTGCGGCCAATAGATTACAGTCACTGTGCGGCCACTAGGTTATGGTCACTGTGCGGCCACTAGGTTATGGTCACTGTGCGGCCACTAGGTTATGGTCGCTGTGCGGCCACTAGATTACAGTCACTGTGCGGCCACTAGGTTATGGTCACTGTGCGGCCAATAGATTACAGTCACTGTGCGGCCACTAGATTACAGTCACTGTGCGGCCACTAGGTTATGGTCACTGTGCGGCCAATAGGTTATGGTCACTGTGCGGCAACTAGGTTATGGTCACTGAGCAGCCAATAGGTTATGGTTGCTGTGCGGCCACTAGGTTATGGTCACTGTGTGGCCACTAGATTACAGTCACTGTGCAGCCACTAGGTTATGGTCACTGTGCGGCCACTAGGTTATGGTCACTGTGTGGCCACTAGATTACAGTCACTGTGTGGCCACTAGGTTATGGTCACTGTGCGGCCAATAGATTATGGTCACTGTGCGGCCACTAGGTTATGGTCACTGTGCGGCCACTAGGTTATGGTCACTGTGCGGCCACTAGATTACAGTCACTGTGCGGCCACTAGGTTATGGTCACTGTGCGGCCAATAGATTACAGTCACTGTGCGGCCACTAGATTACAGTCACTGTGCGGCCACTAGGTTATGGTCACTGTGCGGCCAATAGGTTATGGTCACTGTGCGGCAACTAGGTTATGGTCACTGAGCAGCCAATAGGTTATGGTTGCTGTGCGGCCACTAGGTTATGGTCACTGTGTGGCCACTAGATTACAGTCACTGTGCAGCCACTAGGTTATGGTCACTGTGCGGCCACTAGGTTATGGTCACTGTGTGGCCACTAGATTACAGTCACTGTGTGGCCACTAGGTTATGGTCACTGTGCGGCCAATAGATTATGGTCACTGTGCGGCCACTAGGTTATGGTCACTGTGCGGCCACTAGGTTATGGTCACTGTGCGGCCACTAGATTACAGTCACTGTGCGGCCACTAGGTTATGGTCACTGTGCGGCCAATAGATTACAGTCACTGTGCGGCCACTAGGTTATGGTCACTGTGCGGCCACTAGGTTATGGTCACTGTGCGGCCACTAGGTTATGGTCGCTGTGCGGCCACTAGGTTATGGTCACTGTGCGGCCACTAGGTTATGGCCACTGTGCGGCCACTAGATTACAGTCACTGTGCGGCCACTAGGTTATGGTCACTGTGCGGCCACTAGGTTATGGTCACTGTGCGGCCACTAGGTTATGGTCACTGTGCGGCCACTAGATTACAGTCACTGTGCGGCCACTAGGTTATGGTCACTGTGCGGCCAATAGATTACAGTCACTGTGCGGCCACTAGGTTATGGTCACTGTGCGGCCACTAGGTTATGGTCACTGTGCGGCCACTAGGTTATGGTCGCTGTGCGGCCACTAGGTTATGGTCACTGTGCGGCCACTAGGTTATGGCCACTGTGCGGCCACTAGATTACAGTCACTGTGCGGCCACTAGGTTATGGTCACTGTGCGGCCACTAGATTACAGTCACTGTGCGGCCACTAGATTACAGTCACTGTGTGGCCACTAGATTACAGCCACCGTGCGGCCACTAGGTTATGGTCACTGTGCGGCCACTAGATTACAGTCACTGTGCAGCCACTAGATTACAGTCACTGTGCGGCCACTAGGTTATGGTCACTGTGCGGCCACTAGATTACAGTCACTGTGCGGCCACTAGGTTATGGTCACTGTGCGGCCACTAGATTACAGCCACTGTGCGGCCACTAGATTACAGTCACTGTGCGGCCACTAGGTTATGGTCACTGTGCGGCCACTAGATTACAGTCACTTTGCGGCCACTAGGTTATGGTCACTGTGCAGCCACTAGATTACAGCCACTGTGCGGCCACTAGGTTATGGCCACTGTGCGGCCACTAGGTTATGGTCACTGTGCAGCCACTAGATTACAGCCACTGTGCGGCCACTAGGTTATGGCCACTGTGCGGCCACTAGGTTATGGTCACTGTGCGGCCATTAGGTTATGGTCACTGTGCGGCCACTAGGTTATGGTCACTGTGCGGCCACTAAATTACAGTCACTGTGAGGCCACTAGATTACAGCCACTGTGCGGCCACTAGGTTATGGTCACTGTGCGGCCACTAGGTTATGGTCACTGTGCGGCCACTAGATTATGGTCACTGTGCAGCCACTAGATTACAGTCACTGTGCGGCCACTAGATTACAGCCACTGTGCGGCCACTAGTTTATGGTCACTGTGCAGCCACTAGGTTATGGTCACTGTGCGGCCACTAGGTTATGGTCACTGTGCGGCCAATAGATTACAGTCACTGTGCGTCCACTAGGTTATGGTCACTGTGCGGCCAATAGATTATGGTCACTGTGCAGCCACTAGATTACAGTCACTGTGCGGCCAATAGGTTCTGGTCACTGTGCGGCCACTAGGTTACAGCCACTGTGCAGCCGCTAGGTTATGGTCACTGTGCGGCCACTAGGTTATGGTCACTGTGCGGCCACTAGATTACAGTCACTGTGCGTCCACTAGGTTATGGTCACTGTGCGGCCACTAGGTTATGGTCACTGTGCGGCCACTAGGTTATAGTCACTGTGCGGCCACTAGATTACAGTCACTGTGCGTCCACTAGATTACAGTCACTGTGCGGCCACTAGATTACAGTCACTGTGCGGCCACTAGGTTATGGTCACTGTGCGGCCACTAGATTACAGTCACTGGCTCCGAGCTTTCCAGAGTTTTATGAATGCTTCAAGAGACTCACTTTAACATTTTTTTAATGCTCCTCTACAACCCAGGCCTGTGAACCATCTCTGGAGGCCAATCAAATGTTACTGTGCCAACCACAATCGGCTCAGGTTACACCCTGGCTTTGCCAATGCGTTTGTGTTCCTGAAAGTCAACAGCAAAGGAATGCAGTCCGTCCACTTCTCAATTCCTGATCCTGCTCCCATGACATTCCCCAACGTCAGTGCTGCAGCCGAGTTCACCTGGTTAAATGAATGGCAGCATTGTCCTGTGGATGAGGAGATGTACTGTTACTGAGGACTTAATCTCAGTCCGGGCAATTACACTGAAGAGACAGGAAATAATGACAAGATTGAAGTTGCGGGGATGTTAGCAGGTGCTCTTTCAGAATCTGTTAAAACAAATCCAAGTCAGAATAGTGATTAAATAAAACCCATTCAATCCCATTGTCATCCACAGGCAATGTTGGTTTGGTTTAGAGAGAGTAAATGCTAACACAAATTAACCAGATTGGCTAAAGTGAGCGGGAGATTCCCCTGTGATAGGTCTGGCCATCCGAGAGAAGCCCCTCCAGCAGAGGACTCAAACCGGGCAATGCCGGAACCAGTAAGAGAGTTGGGAGGATCTTCAAACATAGAAAATAGGAGCAGGAGGAGGCCATTCGGCCCTTCGAGCCTGCTCCACCATTCATTATGATCATGGCTGATCATCCAACTCAGTAACCTGTTCCCACTTTCCCTTTAGCCCCTAAAGCTACACCTAACTCCTTGAAAATGTGCAGGCGGGAATTCTCAGGCTGTTTACCTGATTTGGCGCTCAGCCAAGTCTCCGTTCACTGCAGTGGGACTGGAAAATCCCAGCTGCGCGGGAGGTCGGAGAGTCCAGCCCACAATGTTTTGGCCTCAACTACTTTCTGTGGTAGTGAATTCCACAGGCTCACCAAACTCTGGGTGAAGAAATTTCTCCTGATCTCAGTCCTAAAAGGTTTACCCTTTATCCTTAGACTGTGATCCCTGGTTCTAGACATCCCCACCATTGGAAACATCCTTCCTGTATCGTGATTCCAGTCTGAGGTCTGCTGCCATGTCTTTGGGGGATTGTCTCCCATCTCGCTCATTGGAACCTTACCCACAGCTCCCAGATTCAGCCGATTGATCCCGACTCCGTCATCGGACTGGGAATGTCGCCATTCCCCCGGTTCCCAGTTCCGCTGCTGCCAAATCTCCCAAATCTGGGGTCCAAACACTGCCTCCCCCAGTCAGACAAACCTGGGCTCTCCCCATGAAGCCAAGCACTGTCAGAGCTGAGATTTCCCACTGGATAAAGAGGAAAAATTCCAGAGCAAGGGAAAATTCAATTGTGGACTACATGATGGTTATAAAGGAGGATCCGGGACAGAGTGCTTCACAAGAAATGGGATAAATGGAAGCAGTGGGAAACAGCGAGGACCCTGGTGAGGAGTTGTGAAGATAATGAAGGGCAGGCTGGTGAGGCAGTGAAATGGGAAAGGATCTGCCCATGTACAGGAAAGCTCCTCTTGCCTCTCTCCTCACTGACCTAGAAACGTAGGAACATAGAAACAGGAGCAGGAGTAGGCCATTCGGCCCTTCAAGCCTGCTCCACCATTCAAACATGATCATGGGTGATCCTTTATCTCAATACCATACTCCTGCTCTCTCCCCAATACCCCTTGACATCTTTAGAATCTAAAAATCTATTGATTTCCTTCTTAAAGAGTTAGCGAATCTAGTGAACTGGTACGATGACAATAATCTCTCCCTCAATGTCAACAAAATGAAGGAGATAGTCATCGACTTCAGGAAGCGTAGTGGAGAACATGCCCCTGTCTACATCAACGGGGATGAAGTGGAAATGGTCGAGAGCTTCAAGTTTCTAGGTGTCCAGATCACCAACAACCTGTCCTTGTTCCCTCATGTGGACGCTATAGTTAAGAAAGCCCACCAATGCCTCTACTTTCTCAGAAGACTAAGGAAATTTGGCATGTCAGCTACAACTCTCACCAACTTTTACAGATGCACCATAGAAAGCATTCTTTCTGGTTGTATCACAGCTTGGTATGGCTCCTGCTCTGCCCAAGACCGCAAGGAACTACAAAGGGTTGTGAACGAAGCCCAGTCCATCAGTCAAACCAGCCTCCCACCCATTGACTCCATCTACACTTCCCACTGTCTCGGCAAAGCAGCCAGCATAATCAAGGACCCCACGCACCCCGGACATTCTCTCTTCCACCTTCTTCCATCCGGAAAAAGATACAAAAGTCTGAGGTCACGTACCGACCGACTCAAGAACAGCTTCTTCCCTGCTGCTGTTAGACTTTTGAATGGACCTACCTCGTATTAAGTTGATCTTTCTCTACACCCTAGCTCTGACTGTAACACTACATTCTTCGCCCTCTCCTTTCCTTCTCTATGTACAGTATGCTTTATCTGTATAGTGCACAAGAAACAATACTTTTCACTGTATGTTAATACATGTGACAATAATAAATCAAATCAAATAAATATCTTCAGTGACTTGGCCCCCGCAGCTGTCTATGGTAGAGAATTCACCACCCTCTGAATGAAGAAATTTCTCCTCATCTCTGCCCTAATTGGCCTACCCCCATACCCTGACACAGTGACCTCTAGTTCCAAACCCCTACCCAGCCAGAGGAAACAACATCCCTGTGTCCAGCCTGCCGAGCCCTGTTAGAGTTTTCTGTTTCAATGAAATCCCCTCTCATTCTTCCAAATCCCAGTGAATACAGGCCCAGTCAACCCAATCTCTCTCCACATACCACAATCCTGCCATCTCAGGAATCAGTCTGGTGAACCTTCACTGCACGCCCTTTATGGCAAGTACAGTGGAACCCCGATTTAACGCGCCCCGATTTAGCGCGAATTCGGATATAACGCGATGAATCATTGGACCCTTTTGTTTCCGCAAAAAATTGTCAAATTTAGCGCGACCCTGATTTAGCGCGACCCCGCTTTTTTTGCGATAACATTTTATGGACCCCAACCAACGCGTTATAACGGGGCCGCACTGTATATCCTTTCTTAGTTAAGGAGACCAAAACTGCACACAATACTCCAGGTGAGGTCTCATCAAGGCTCTGTACAGGTGCACTAAGACATCCTTGCTCCTGTACTCAAATCCTCTTACAACGAAGGCCAACATACCATTTACGTTCCTAACTGCTTGCTGTACCTGCATGCTTGCTTTCAGTGACTGGTGTACCAGGACACCCAGGTCCCTCTGTACATCAACATCTCCCAATCTATCATCATTTAATTAATAACACTGTAAAGGAAGAGCATGTTGTTAGAGAAAGGGAAGAATAGAAATATTTGCATTTATATAGTGCCAGACATGTCCCAAAGTGCTCTCCAGCCAGGGAAGAACTCCTTACAGCCCAGTCTTTGTTGTAAGATAGGGAATGAGCTGGAAGAAACAGCAGGATGAAGAGTAAGTGAGTCCAGCACAGAGGATAAGGATACACTGTAGGTGGAGGAGACATACAAGGAGGTAACCTTTTCCACCAGCAGTCTTGGCTTTGCTCTCTATCCTCTGAGTGAGAAGATGAAGCCAAGGCTGACACTCTCGTGCTGTACTGAGGGTGTGCTGCACTGTCAGTGGTACATTCATTTGGGTGAGCATTAAACTGAAGCGCAGTTGGGCTATCCCTGTGCTTCCATGACACTATTTCGGAGAATTACTGGGGAGCTCTCTCTGTGCATCCCGGCCCATATATTACCTTCAACCACCATCACCATATATGCAGTTAGAATCATAGAATCCCTACAGTGCAGAAGAAGGCATTTGCCCATCGAGCCCGCACCCACAATGATCCCATTCACATATTTACCTTGCTGATCCTCCTGACTCTATGTAACTTAGCATGGCCAATCCACCTAACCTGCACATCTTTCAGACTGTGGGAGGAAACCAGAGCACCCGGAGGAAACCCACGCAGACACAGGGAGAACGTGCAGACTCCACACAGACAGTGACTCTGGAGCTGTACCTGATGGAGTTTAGCTCAGTACTGTGATGTAGCAGGTTCCGATAGAGGAAGCTCAGAGAGCAAACAAAACATTAAGAAATTAAATTTAGAGAAATGTACACTGGAGTTCCCAATCCTGGGTGAACCAGGTGATATGAGGTCAGTTAATTTTAGCGATTCTGCATTTGTCAATATTCCAGATGGATATTTCAGCACAGTGTGGTTTATCATAACTGTTGCTCATTGGCTTGGGAAACCAAGAAAGTCCAAAGGGTAGTGGAAAGCACCTTAACCGCTGAAAGCTTGTTGGTAGAAGCAACAGATACAGGAGTCTACTTAACTAATATACTGACGGAAATACTATACGAAGGGTAAAGTGAGAAAGCTTTACCCACAGAGTAACCGAGCCCTTTGGGACAATGTCCATTCAACAAAAGGTGTGAGTGATCAATGGCTTAGAATAGACATAGTTAGTGTAAAATAAATGTCAGAGAGAAGGGGGATTTCGGAGATATGATAGGTTGACCCAAGTCACCAATTACAAAAAGAAATGAAGGAAATTGCTAAATGTATCGGAAGAAGGATGTTTTGTGTTATAATAACAAAATGGAAAACGATATTATTTTTTGCTTTGCAATGCTGTGTATATATGATGAAGGGAATATGGGATCTATCATTTTAAAACACTGTTCCTATTTGTTTGTGCTTGAATTTTTCAAACGCTTTAATTTTTTGAAAAGGGAGGGGAATCTGTCAATGTGTCGGCAAATGTGTCCTCTGGCACGGACATTGTTAAAGACAAATGATAAGCATTGGCTCCTCCTCCAAAGGAATATAAATGGGACACAGCTGGACCAGCTGGGGGAGCGGGAGCAGAAAGAAGCTGCCATCCTGCTCGGGCTGAGAATAATCCAGTTTACGATAAAAGACAAGCTTGAGACTCAGTCTTTCACCATCGAGCATGCGACATTACCCTGGTTACACACACCTCTCATTTCTTGATTTATACAGTGCTCTACATCACCATGACGGCGTGGTGGTTACAAATAACTCCCAGCAAAGTCTGATGTTGTTTCTTAGCTCCACCCAAATTGATTCTATGGCCCTGATTTTACCGGCACGGCCGCCCTGATATCGGAGCAGGTGAGGCTCACAGAATGGCGTTCTCCGTTGGCCTCGGGCGCGGTCTTACAAGCCTTGGCCGGCCGTGTCGGTAAAATCAGGGCCTGTGTCTTAATTTTCAAATCTAAGAAGATGTTTTGGTCTCATCCCTTGTTAACAGTGCTACCCCACCTCCTTTTCCTTTTTGCCTATCCTTCCAAAATGAATACCCTTGAACGCTCAGTTCCCAGCCTTGTTCACCCAGCAGCCACGTCTCTGTAACGACAATTAGAACCTACTTGTTTACTTCTATTTGTGCTGTCAATACATCTGCCTTGTTGTGAAAGCTGTACGTGTTCAGATAACATCCCTTTAATTTATGTGCTTTAATGTTGTTCAGTTTTATCCTCTGCTTCCTGATTTTGCTGACGATGTTTCCTATCGATACCAGCGTCGATTCTTTCCTATCTGATTCCCTCCTGGTTTCCCATCCCTCTCTTAAATTACGTTAACCACCGCCCCCCCCCCCCCCCCCCTCCGCACTCCAACAGCATTGGCGAGTCCCCCGGTCAGGATAATGATCCTGGTTCTGCTCAGGGGTAACCCATCTGCCTTGTACGAGTCCCACCTGCCCAGAACCGCTCCAAGTCTCTCAGAAATCTCAAGGCCTCCGTCAGGCACAATCTCCCCAGCCACACGTTCATTTCCTCTATCCTCCTGGGCAGCACGGTGGCATAAGTGGTTAGCACTGCTGCTTCACTGCGCCAGGGACCCGCGTTTGATTCCCGGCTTGATTCACTGTCTGTGTGGAGTTTGCACGTTCTCCCTGTGTCTGCGTGGGTTTCCTCCGGGTGCTCCGGTTTCCTCCCACAGTCCGAAGTGCTGGTTAGGTGGAGTGGCCATGCTAAATTGCCCCTTAGTGTCAGGGAGATTAGCAGCATAAATACATGGGGTGGGGTTAGGGCCTGGATGGAATTGTTATCGGTGCAGACTCGATGGGCTGAATGGCCTCTTTCTGCACTGTAGGGATTCTATGATTCTCCTATTCTTGTGCACGCTAGCACTGGGAGTAACCCTGAGATTATGGCCTTTGAGGTCCTGCATTTTAATCTCTTTCCTATCGCCCTCATATCTGCTTACAGAACCTCATCTCTCTGTCGACCCATGTTATGGGTCGATTTAGCTCAGTTGGCTGGACAGCTAGTTAGTGATGCAGAGCAATGCCAACAGTGCAGGTTCAATTCCCATACTTCTCAACCTTGCCCCTCGCCTGAGATGTGGAGACCCTCAGGTTAAATCGCCACCGATCATCTGGGACTATGGCGACCTTTGCGTTGGTACTGATGTCCAGGACCTCTGACTGTTCAAGTTCCCACCATAAGAGTGTAGCCACTCAGTGACATCCTTGACTCAGAAACCTTTTGAGATGAAGAGAAAAGGCCTAATTCACTACCTGTTTTAGTATTACTGTAATAGCAACTGGCGCCAGAGCTTCTTTTACTCTGCTTCTCTGCTTTTAAAGCTCTAACTCTTATAAACTCTCTAGCAACGCTCTAATTCAATCTCTTACAGATTTGGTGACCTGCCTTCCATTAAGTTGATCTTTCTCTACACCCTAGCTATGACTGTAACACTACATTCTGCCGTTCCTCATTTCCTTCTCTATGAACGGTATGTTTTGACTGTTTAGCATGCAGGTGCAGCAGGTGATCAAGAAGGCGAATGGAATGTTGGCCTTTATCGCGAGGGGGATAGAATATAAAAGCAGGGAGGTCTTGCTGCAACTGTACAAGGCACTGGCAAGGCCGCAACTGGAGTACTGTGTGCAGTTTTGGTCCCCTTATTTGCGAAAGGATATATTGGCCTTGGAGGGAGTGCAGAGAAGGTTCACCAGGTTGATACCGGAGATGAGGGGTGTAGCTTATGAGGAGAGATTAAACAGATTGGGTCTGTACTCGTTGGAGTTTAGAAGGATGAGGGGTGATCTTATAGAGACATATAAGATAATGAAGGGGCTGGATAGGGTAGAGGTGGAGAGATTCTTTCCACTTAGAAGGGAAACCAGAACTAGAGGGCACAGCCTCAAAATAAGGGGGGGCCGGTTCAGAACAGAGTTGAGGGGAACTTCTTCTCTCAGAGGGTAGTGAATCTCTGGAATTCTCTGCCCATTGAAGTGGTGGAGGCTTCCTCATTGAATATGTTTAAATCACGGGTAGATAGTTTTCTGATCGATAAGGGAATTAGGGGATTTGGGGAGCAGGCGGGTAAGTGGAACTGATTCGCTTCAGATCAGCCACGATCTTGTTGAATGGCGGGGCAGGCTCGAAGGGCCAGATGGCCTACTCCTGCTCATATTTCTTATGTTCTTATGTTCTTAAGAAACAATACTTTTCACTGAATACTAATACATGTGACAATAATAAATCAAATTGAGGATAATGTTTTGGCAAGTCATAGAATCCCTATAGTGCAGAAGGAGGCCATTCAGCCCATCGAGCCTGTGCCGACAGCAATCCCACCCAGGTCCTATACCCGTAACATCACTTATTTACCCTGCTAATCCCCTGACACTAAGGGGCAATTTTGTAATGGCCAATCCACCTAACCCACACGTCTTTCGGACTGTGGGAGGAAACTGGAGCACCCGGAGGAAACCCATGCAGACACGGGGAGAATGCGCAAACTCCACACAGACAGTGACCCAAGCCGGGAATCAAACCCGGGTCCCTGGTGCTGTGAGGCAGCAGTGCTAATCACTGTGTATTGCCAGTGGCGTTTGCTACCAAATAAACCTCTTGAACCTTAGTGCTGTGATTGGCACCTAGTTGTATATTTGCGTCCTCCCTCCCCTCCCTCCGCATTGTAACCTTAAAATCAAACTGATCAGTTTGAATGTCAATCCAGCAGGTTAAAGAGAGAGAGAGAGAGAGGTTACTGCTGGTATTAGCTGGGGAAGGCTAAATAGTGCCATAAGATGCGAAACTGAAGATAAATTGAAATGGTAATTACCAAGAAACGGCTGAGTTTCTGGGAGTGCTGCCAGGAACAATGCAATGACACCACCCAGAGAACATCCCTATCCAGCTGACACTGTGGGTTCCTCTCAGCTGAAGTCATATTGCCAGAATAACAAATAGGGTGGAGTCACCGGGTGGGCGAAGAGTAAGAAATCTCACAACACCAGGTTAAAGTTCAACAGGTTTATTTGGTAGCAAACGCCACTAGCTTTTGGAGTGCTGCTCCTTCGTCAGGTGAGTGGGAACCTCCTCGGCAGACAAACACGGGACACGGTGGACAGAGTACCCTTCGTCGTCCAGTACTTCCCCGGAGTGGAGAAGCTATGACATCTCCTCCGGAGCCTTCAACATGTCATTGATGAAGACGAACATCTCGCCAAGGCCATCCCCACACCCCCACTTCTTGCCTTCAAACAACCGCACAACTTTAAACAGACCATTGTCCGCAACAAACTACCCAGCCTTCAGGAGAACAGTGACCACGACACCACACAACCCTGCCACAGCAACCTCTGCAAGACGTGCCGGATCATTGACACGGAGGGAGCGCAGCACTGTCAGAGGTGCCACTTTTGGTATGAGATGCCCGCAAATGGACAATCCCATGGTTCAATTTGAGCGATGGAGTTCAGGCCTGTGTCCTAGCCGATATTTATCCCTCAATTACCATTGTCGTGGCAATATTGGTTCTTTAATCCAGTGCATGGCAATGTCTCATCATTCAGACCGTGAGACTTGTATATTGAAACGTGGACCGTTTATTGTTAATCTTAGAGGATTCACAGATCCACAGTATGGCCATGCATGGATGGGCTCACGGCCAACATGGCTGCTTTTTTTTTATTACAGAAGACCTTTCAAAACTTTGTTCCTATTTCAAAAGTCACAACTGCAATTGCTTCTGGGTTTTTTTCTGGGTGGTTCTCTCGGTTTTCCTTTGGATTAAGACCACTTCTTTCCAAGGCCTGAGTCCCATGACTTCCACTGGGTCCGTGAGCTCTGAATGGGTCCTCGTTGGCCGTTTCCTGATATCACATGAAATGAATCAGATTGGCTGAAGACTGACATCTGGTGGAGGCCGAGATGAATCAGCCACTTGGCACTTCTGGCTGAAGATTGCTGCGATCTCAGTCCTAAAAGGTTTACCCTTTATCCTTAGACTGTGATCCCTAGTTCTAGACGTTTCCACTCCATCTGACGAAGGGGCAGCGCTCCGAAAGCTTATGGTATTTGCTACCAAATAAACCTGTTGGACTTTAACCTGGTGTTGTGAGACTTCTTTCAATGGAAGAAGCCAGAGGGTGGTTGTGGAGGATTGCTTCTCTGAGTGGAGGCCTGTGACTAGTGGTGTGCCGCAGGGATCGGTGTTGGGTCCATTGTTGTTTGTCATCTATATCAATGATCTAGGTGATAATGTGGTAAATTGGATCAGCAAATTTGCTGATGATACAAAGATTGGAGGTGTACTGGACAGTGAGGAAGGTTTTCAAAGCTTGCAGAGGGATTTGGACCAACTAGAAAAATGGGCTGAAAAATGGCAAATGGAATTTAACGCAGACAAGTGTGAGATATTGCACATTGGAAGGACAAACCAAAGTAGAACGTACAGGGTAAATGGTAGGACTCTGAAGAGTGCAGTTGAACAGAGGGATCTGGGAATACAGGTACAGAATTCCCTAAAAGTGATGTCACAGGTGGATAGGGTCGTAAAGAGTGCCTTTGGTACATTGGCCTTTATAAATCGGAGTATCGAGTATAAAAGTTGGAGTGTTATGGTAAGGTTATATAAGGCATTGGTGAGGCCGAATTTGGAGTATTGTGTACAGTTTTGGTCGACTAGTTACAGGAAGGATGTAAATAAGATTGAAAGAGTGCAGAGAAGGTTCACAAGGATGTTGCCGGGACTTGAGAAGCTGAGTTACAGAGAGAGATTGAATAGATTGGGACTTTATTCCCTGGAGCGTAGAAGAATGAGGGGAGATTTGACAGAGGTGTATAAGATTTTGATGGGTATAGATAGAGTGAATGCAAGCAGGCTTTTTCCACTGAGGCTAGGGGAGAAAAAAACCAGAGGGCATGGGTTAAGGGTGAAAGGAGAAAAGTTTAAAGGGAATATTAGGGGAGGCTTCTTCATGCAGAGAGTGGTGGGAGTGTGGAATGAGCTGCCGGATAAAGTGGTAAATGCGGGGTCACTTTTAACATTTAAGAAAAACTTGGACGGGTTCATGGATGAGAGGGGTGTGGAGGGATATGGTCCAAGTGCAGGTCAGTGGGACTAGGCAAAAAATGGTTCAGCACAAACAAGAAGGGCCAAAAGGCCTGTTTCTGAGCTGTAATTTCCTATGGTTCTATGGTATCGGAAGAAGGATGTTTTGTGTTATAATAACAAAATGGAAAACGATATTTTTTTTGCTTTGTAATGCTGTGTATATATGATAAAGGGAATATGGGATCTATCATTTTAAAACACTGTTCCTATTTGTTTGTTCTTGAATTTTTCAAATGCTTTAATTTTTCGAAAAGGGAGGGGAATCTGTCAATGTGTCGGCAAATGTGTCCTCTGGCACTGACATTGTTAAAGACAAATGATAAGCATTGGCTCCTCCTCCAAAGGAATATAAATGGGACACAGCTGGACCAGCTGGGGAAGCGGGAGCAGAAAGAAGCTGCCATCCTGCTCGGGCTGAGAATAATCCAGTTTACGATAAAAGACAAGCTTGAGACTCAGTCTTTCACCATCGAGCATGCGACATTACCCTGGTTACACACACCTCTCATTTCTTGATTTATACTGTGCTCTACATCACCATGACGGCGTGGTGGTTACAAATAACTCCCAGCAAAGTCTGATGTTGTTTCTTAGCTCCACCCAAATTGATTCTATGGCCCTGATTTTACCGGCACGGCCGCCCTGATATCGGAGCAGGTGAGGCTCACAGAATGGCGTTCTCCGCTGGCCTCGGGCGCGGTCTTACAAGCCTTGGCCGGCCGTGTCGGTAAAATCAGGGCCTGTATCTTAATTTTCAAATCTAAGAAGATGTTTTGGTCTCATCCCTTGTTAACAGTGCTACCCCACCTCCTTTTCCTTTTTGCCTATCCTTCCAAAATGAATACCCTTGAACGCTCAGTTCCCAGCCTTGTTCACCCAGCAGCCACGTCTCTGTAACGACAATTAGAACCTACTTGTTTACTTCTATTTGTGCTGTCAATACATCTGCCTTGTTGTGAAAGCTGTACGTGTTCAGATAACATCCCTTTAATTTATGTGCTTTAATGTTGTTCAGTTTTATCCTCTGCTTCCTGATTTTGCTGACGATGTTTCCTATCGAGAACAGCGTCGATTCTTTCCCATCTGATTCCCTCCTGGTTTCCCATCCCTCTCTTAAATTACGTTAACCACTGTGGTGAACCATTGTTGGTTCCCACCAGGTAGTGCTGAGCCAGGGTCTGGCCAGTACTATGAGTCTGTATATATGTTACTGTTGGGGTTAGGGTTGGGCTGTTCTACATGTTACTGTTGGGGTTAGGGTTGGGCTGTTCTACCTGTAATATAGTTCTTATGGTACATCCCAGTCGGGCTCCGCCTCCTGGGAGAGGTATAAAGGTCACTGCTCTGTCTGGGACCCTTTAGTCTGGGATCGTGTATTATATATGGTAGCTCTATTCTTGTAGTCAATAGAAGCCTTTATTTCCCCGACTACCTCTAGCCTCGTGAGTTATATCGCACATCAATTTTATTGACTACAATTGAACTCTCTTCGTTGAAAAAAAAACGACACAGAGAACATGGAGCAAATGCTTAAACCCGAACGTCTTACGTTGGACCCACGTGCGGCGGGCGCCTCGAACACCTTCGACCACTGGTTGAAATGCTTTCAGGATTACCTCGAAGCCTCCGCAGCGGTCACCACCGACAGACTCCGGGTCCTCCACGCGAGGGTAAGCGACATTGTATATTTAGCGATCCGTGGGGCCACCGACGACAAAGGGGCCCTCGAGCTTCTTAAGAAGCGCTACATTAAACCGCCGAACGAGATGCATGCTCAATATCTCTTAGCCACTCGGCGACGGCAGCCTGGCGAAACGACGGAACAGTACGCGTGCGAGCTCCTACAGCTAGCCAGGGGCTGTAACTGCAAAGCAGTGTCGGCAGACCAGAACATGAACAACCTCGCTCGAGATGCCTTTGTGGCGGGAATCGGCTAGTCTTACATCCGCCTTCGGCTGTTGGAGCAAGGTAATCTTGATCTCACTAAGTCTATAGAGCTAGCGGATACGCTAGAAACGGCCTCCAAAAGCCTGGCGATGTATCCCGACGACCACGTGGAGACAGCGTGGCAGGGGCAGTCACAGACCCCACTTCATTCAGCGGGACCGAAAAACTGCGTGATTGCGTTCCCACCCTCGGGCCTGACGACGGCAGCAGCTCCAGGCGGCCCGCGGTGTTACTTCTGTGGGGGAGTGAAGCACCCTCGGCAGCGATGTCCCGCTAAAGCGGTGTTGTGCTCTGCCTGCGGCAAGAAGGGGCATTATTCGAAGGTATGCCGATCCAAACTTCCATCCAGGAACAGCAGTGCGGCGTGTGACTCCCCGGAGCCGGGTTCCTCGTCGTCGGCATCGTCAAGGGCTTCTTCCACGTGCGAGGCCAGGACGTCGCCATTCCAGACGATGGAGTTGCAAGAGACGCGTGACCACCAGGGGCCGCTGGTTTTGGCGCCATCGCCCACGTGCGACCTATGGGGCAGCCATTTTGGTCGGCACCGACCGCGAATGACCAGCAGGGGTCATCATCATCCATCTCAGCTGCCTGCAGTGGCGCCCATGAACCAACGGTGGCGTCGATCATCCTGGACCAGGCAAAGCCTCACAGACTCGACAAGTCCATGATGGACATACAGGTAAACAAACGCACGATTTATTGTCTGTTTGACAGCGGGAGCACGGAGAGCTTCATTCACCCAGACGCCGTGAAGCAGTGTGGCCTCCGGATTCAGCCTGTCAAGCAGACAATTTCGATGGCGTCAAGGTCCTGGTCTGTCACCGTGCTAGGGAGTTGCGTGGTAAATCTGACGGTGCAGGGCACGGTTTACGAGAGCTTCAAGCTCCTGGTGTTACCGCACCTTTGCGCGCCAATACTCCTAGGACTAAATTTCATGGTCCACTTGAAGAGTGTAACCCTACAGTACGGTGGGCCACTCCCTCTGCTTTCAGTGGGAGACTCGCAGCCTCTAAATTGCCCAACGCGCTCCATCTGTAGCCTCTCGACGCTTAAGATTACCACACCCTCTTTATTCCAGAATCTCGTGCCAGGCTGCAAGCCCATCGCGACTAAGAGCAGGCGTTACAGCGCTGAGGATCGGATCTTCATTCGATCTGAGGTTCAGCGGCTCCTCAAGGAAGGGATCATACAACCTAGCGCTAGTCCTTGGAGAGCACAGGTCGTGGTGGTCAAGAGTGGGAACAAACCCCGGATGGTCATAGACTATAGTCAGACCATTAACAGATACACGCAGCTGGTTGCGTATCCCCTCCCGCCCATATCTGACATGGTCAACCAGATTGCGCAGTACCGGGTGTTCTCCACCATCGACCTAAAGTCTGCCTACCACCAGCTCCCCATTCGCCCAGAGGACCGACAATACACGGCTTTTGAGGCGGATGGTCGCTTGTACCATTTTCTAAGGGTTCCTTTTGGTGTCACCAATGGGGTCTCGGTCTTCCAGCGTGCTATGGACCGAATGGTGGACCATAACGGACTGCGGGCTACCTTCCCGTACCTGGATAACTTCACCATCTGCGGCCATGACCAGCAGGACCACGATGCCAACCTTCTTAGATTCCTACGCACTGCATCTCGCTTGAATCTGACCTACAACAGGGAGAAGTGGGTATTTCGCACGCGCCACCTAGCTATCCTCGGATACGTGGTGGAAAACGGGGTCATTGGCCCTGATCCAGACCGTATGCGTCCCCTCCTCGAACTTCCCCTGCCCACTAGCGCAAAAGCACTGAGAAGATGCTTAGGCTTCTTCTCTTACTACGCACAGTGGGTTCCCAATTACACGGACAAAGCCCGTCCGCTCATCAAGTCTACCTCTTTTCCCCTAGCACCAGAGGCTCGCTTGGCCTTTGAAAAACTAAAAGCCGACATTGCGAAAGCCACGATGCACGCTATCGATGAGTCCATCCCCTTCCAGGTGGAGAGTGATGCATCGGATTTCGCCCTGGCCGCCACACTTACCCAGGCGGGCAGGCCCGTCGCCTTTTTCTCTCGCACCCTCCAAGGCCCCGAAATTCGACATTCGGCGGTGGAAAAGGAGGCCTAGGCCATTGTGGAGGCCGTCCGGCACTGGCGCCATTACTTGGCGGGAAAACGGTTCACCCTGATCACGGACCAGCGGTCCGTGGCGTTCATGTTCAATAACACGTTACGGGGCAAGATCAAGAACGATAAGATCTTGAGGTGGAGAATCGAACTCTCCACCTATAATTACGACATCATGTATCGTCCAGGGAAACTCAACGAGCCCTCGGATGCCCTGTTGCGTGGAACATGCGCTAGTATGCAGGAGAATCGATTGCAGGCTCTCCACAATGACCTCTGCCATCCGGGGGTCACTCGGCTCTTCCACTTCATAAAAGCTCGGAATCTACCCTACTCGGTGGAGGATGTCAGGTCTATAACCAGAAGCTGCCGGGTATGCGCGGAATGCAAACCGCACTTCTACCGACCTGACAGGGCACAACTCGTTAAGGCCACTCGTCCATTCGAAAGACTGAGTGTAGATTTTAAGGGCCCCCTTCCCTCGACAGATCGGAACGTGTACTTCCTCAATGTGGTTGATGAGTACTCACGATTCCCCTTTGTCATTCCTTGTTCCGATATGACCGCTGCCACGGTTATCAAGGCATTTCGTGACCTTTTCACCCTGTTCGGGTACCCCTGTTACATCCTTAGCGATAGGGGCTCGTCATTCATGAGCGATGACTTGAGGCAATTCCTGCTCTCATACGGAATTGCCTCGAGTAGAACCACGAGCTACAACCCTAGGGGTAACGGACAGGTTGAACGTGAGAATGCTACAGTCTGGAAGGCTGTCTTACTGGCGTTGAAGTCTAAAGGCCTTCCAGTCTCCCGTTGGCAAGAGGTGCTCCCTGATGCGTTCCACTCCATACGCTCACTCCTGTGTACGGCAACCAACGCTACTCCCCATGAGAGGCTGTTTTCATTCCCTCGGAAGTCTTCCTCTGGGACCTCATTACCGTCTTGGTTGACGTACTCAGGACCTGTCCTCCTGCGGCGACATGTTAGGACCCGCAAGTCCGACCCTTTGGTTGAACAGGTTCATCTCCTCCACGCCAACCCTCAGTCTGCCCATGTGGCATACCCTGACGGGCGAGAGGACACGGTCTCGATTCGAGACCTGGCGCCAGCAGGGGGCTTGGAAACCCCTGTCGCTCCCACACCTCCTGTTAGAGACCCCCCAACTATTGTTTCCCCTCCTGACACGGCGCGGGCAGCGTCGGGACCATCACTTAACCCTTTTACTCCCGTGTACAGCTTGCCTGAGTCCAGGAGATGGTCGCCACTTCAAGGCGTGCCTGAGTTCAGCGGATTGTCACCACCTCGGGGTCTACCGGCCCGTGAGAGATTGGAGGAGCCGTTGGACACCGCCTTGGGGAGAACACCACCGCAAGTGCCTACACCGGTGTCATCGCCGGTGTTGAGGAGGTCACAACGACGGTGCGGTCCCCCAGACCGTCTGAACTTATAGACTGATGAACAGTTGTTCTGTGTTTTGTACCCCGCCGGCCTTTGTTTTCAAAGGAGGGGTGAATGTGGTGAACCATTGTTGGTTCCCACCAGGTAGTACTGAGCCAGGGTCTGGCCAGTACTATGAGTCTGTATATATGTTACTGTTGGGGTTAGGGTTGGGCTGTTCTACATGTTGCTGTTGGGGTTAGGGTTGGGCTGTTCTACCTGTAATATAGTTATTATGGTACATCCCAGTCGGGCTCCGCCTCCTGGGAGAGGTATAAAGGTCACTGCTCTGTCTGGGTCCCTTCAGTCTGGGATCGTGTATTATATATGGTAGCTCTATTCTTGTAGTCAATAGAAGCCTTTATTTCCCCGAGTACTTCTAGCCTCGTGAGTTATATTGCGCATCAACCACCGCACCCCCCCCTCCCCCCCCACCCCGCACTCCAACAGCATCGGTGAGTCCCCCGGTCAGGATAATGATCCTGGTTCTGCTCAGGGGTAACCCATCTGCCTTGTACGAGTCCCACCTGCCCAGAACCGCTCCAAGTCTCTCAGAAATCTCAAGGCCTCCGTCAGGCACAATCTCCCCAGCCACACGTTCATTTCCTCTATCCTCCTGGGCAGCACGGTGGCATAAGTGGTTAGCACTGCTGCTTCACTGCGCCAGGGACCCGCGTTTGATTCCCGGCTTGATTCACTGTCTGTGTGGCGTTTGCACGTTCTCCCTGTGTCTGCGTGGGTTTCCTCCGGGTGCTCCGGTTTCCTCCCACAGTCCGAAGTGCTGGTTAGGTGGATTGGCCATGCTAAAATTGCCCCTTAGTGTCAGGGAGATTAGCAGCATAAATACATGGGGTGGGGGTAGGGCCTGGATGGAATTGTTATCGGTGCAGACTCGATGGGCTGAATGGCCTCTTTCTGCACTGTAGGGATTCTATGATTCTCCTATTCTTGTGCACGCTAGCACTGGGAGTAATCCTGAGATTATGGCCTTTGAGGTCCTGCAATTTAATCTCTTTCCTATCTCTCTCATATCTGCTTACAGAACCTCATCTCTCTGTCAACCCATGTTATGGGTCGATTTAGCTCAGTTGGCTGGACAGCTAGTTAGTGATGCAGAGCAATGCCAACAGTGCAGGTTCAATTCCCATACTTCTCAACCTTGCCCCTCGCCTGAGATGTGGAGACCCTCAGGTTAAATCGCCACCGATCATCTGGGACTATGGCGACCTTTGCGTTGGTACTGATGTCCAGGACCTCTGACTGTTCAAGTTCCCACCATAAGAGTGTAGCCACTCAGTGACATCCTTGACTCAGAAACCTTTTGAGATGAAGAGAAAAGGCCTAATTCACTACCTGTTTTAGTATTACTGTAATAGCAACTGGCGCCAGAGCTTCTTTTACTCTGCTTCTCTGCTTTTAAAGCTCTAACTCTTATAAACTCTCTAGCAACGCTCTAATTCAATCTCTTACAGATTTGGTGACCTGCCTTCCATTAAGTTGATCTTTCTCTACACCCTAGCAATGACTGTAACACGACATTCTGCACTCCCTCATTTCCTTCTCTATGAACGGTATGTTTTGACTGTTTAGCGCGCAAGAAACGATACTTTTCACTGAATACTAATACATGTGACAATAATAAATCAAATTGAGGATAATGTTTTGGCAAGTCATAGAATCCCTATAGTGCAGAAGGAGGCCATTCAGCCCATCGAGCCTGTGCCGACAGCAATCCCACCCAGGTCCTATACCCGTAACATCACTTATTTACCCTGCTAATCCCCTGACACTAAGGGGCAATTTAGCATGGCCAATCCACCTAACCCACACGTCTTTCGGACTGTGGGAGGAAACTGGAGCACCCGGAGGAAACCCATGCAGACACGGGGAGAATGTGCAAACTCCACACAGAGAGTGACCCAAGCCGGGAATCAAATCCCTGGTGCTGTGAGGCAGCAGTGCTAACCACTGTGCCACCATGCCACCCTTAGTGCTGTGATTGGCACCTAGTTGTATATTTGCGTCCTCCCTCCGCATTGCAACCGTAAAATCAAACTGATCAGTTTGAATGTCAATCCAGCAGGTTAAAGAGAAAGAGAGAGAGAGGTTACTGCTGGTATTAGCTGGGGAAGGCTAAATAGGGTCATAAGTTGTGAAACTGAAGATAAATTGAAATGATAATTAATAAGAAACGGCTGAGTTTCTGGGAGTGCTGCCAGAGAACATCCCTATCCAGCTGACACTGTGGGTTCCTCTCAGCTGAAGTCATATTGCCAGAATAACAAATAGGGTGGAGTCACCGGGTGGGCGAAGAGTAAGAAATCTCACAACACCAGGTTAAAGTTCAACAGGTTTATTTGGTAGCAAACGCCACTAGCTTTCGGAGTGCTGCTCCTTCGTCAGGTGAGTGGGAACCTCCTCAGAAGACAAACACGGCACACGGTGGACAGAGTACCCTTCGTCGTCCAGTACTTCCCCGGAGTGGAGAAGCTATGACATCTCCTCCGGAGCCTTCAACATGTCATTGATGAAGACGAACATCTCGCCAAGGCCATCCCCACACCCCCACTTCTTGCCTTCAAACAACTGCACAACTTTAAACAGACCATTGTCCGCAGCAAACTACCCAGCCTTCAGGAGAACAGTGACCACGACACCACACAGCCCTGCCACAGCAACCGCTGCAAGACGTGCCGGATCATTGACACGGATGCCATCATCTCACGTGAGAACACCATCCACCAGGTACACGGTACATACTCTTGCAACTCGGCCAACGTTGTCTACCTGGTACGCTGCAAGAAAGGATGTCCCGAGGCATGGTACATTGGGGAAACCATGCAGACGCTACGACAACGGATGAATGAACACCGCTCGACAATCACCAGGCAAGACTGTTCTCTTCCTGTTGGGGAACACTTTAGCGGTCACGGGCATTCAGCCTCTGATCTTCGGGTAAGCGTTCTCCAAGGCGGCCTTCATGACACACGACAGCGCAGAGTCGCTGAGCAGAGACTGATAGCCAAGTTCCGCACACATGACGACGGCCTCAACCGGGATCTTGGGTTCATGTCACACTATCTGTAACCCCCACGACTTGCCTGGACTTGCAAAATCTCACTGGCTGTCCTGTCTGGAGACAATACACTTCTCTTTAACCTGTGCTTAACGCTTTCTCCACTCACATTGTCTGTACCTTTAAGACTTGATTACCTGTCACGACTCACATTCCAATCATTATTCTGTAAATTGAGTTTGTGTCTTTATATGCCTTGTTTGTGAACAGATCTCCCACTCACCTGACGAAGGGGCAGCGCTCCGAAAGCTAGTGGCTTTTGCTACCAAATAAACCTGTTGGACTTTAATCTGGTGTTGTGAGACTTCTTACTGTTTACCCCAGTCCAATGCCGGCATCTCCACATCATGGGTGAAGAGTGGCATTGGATCAGCTGGGATGTGGTGGGCTAGAGGTAAGGCCACAGGTGAAGCAATTCAGTGGAATTTTGAGAGATACAGGTTCAAATCCCATCCCAGCAGCTGGTGGAATTTGCATTCAATGAGAGAAATTTTTTTCTAATTTATTCATGGGACATGGGCGTCGCTGGCTGGTCCAGCATTTATTGCCCATCCCTAGTTGCCTGAGGGCAGTTGAGAGTCAACCACATTGCTGTGGATTTGGAGTCACATGTTGACCAGACCGGATAAGGACAGCAGTTTCCTTCCCTAAAGGGACATTAGTGAACCAGATGGGTTTTTCCAACAATCAACAATGGTTTCATGGTCATCAGTAGATTCCTAATTCCAGATATTTTTTATTGAATTCAAATTTCACTATCTGCCGTGGCGGGATTCGAACCTGGGTCCCCAGAACATCAACTGGATTGATAGTCCAGTAATTAATTAATTAATATTAATATTAATAATCTATTAATTAATAGTCTAATTAATACCACTAGGCCCTTGCCTTCCCAATCTGGAATTGTGAGCTGGTACTGAGGGAGTGCAGCACTGTCAGAGGTGCCACTTTTGGAATGAGATGCCCGCAAATGGACAATCCCATGGTTCAATTTGAGCGATGGAGTTCAGGCCTGTGTCCTAGCCGATATTTATTCCTCAATTACCATTGTCGTGGCAATATTGGTTCTTTAATCCAGTGCATGGCAATGTCTCATCATTCAGACTGTGAGACTTGTGTATTGAAACCGTTTATTGTTAATCTTAAAGGATTCACAGATCCACAGTATGGCCATGCATGGATGGGCTCATGGCCAACATGGCTGCTTTTTTTTTTATTACAGAAGACTTTTCAAAACTTTGTTCCTATTTAAAAAGTCACAACTGCAATTGCTTCTTTTTTTTCTGGGTGGTTCTCTCGGTTTTCCTTTGAATTCAGGCAACTTCTTTCCAAGGCCTGAGTCCCATGACTTCCACTGGGTCCGTGAGCTCTGAATGGGTCCTCGTTGGCCGTTTCCTGATATCACATGAAATGAATCAGATTGGCTGAAGACTGACATCTGGAGAAGGCCGAGATGAATCAGCCACTCGGCACTTCTGGCTGAAGATTGTTGCGAATAGTTCAGCCTTACCTTTTGCACTGATGTGCTGGGCTCCTCCATCCTTGAGGATGGGGATATTTGTGCAGCCTCCTCCTCTTGTGAGTTGTTTAATTGTCCACCACTGGATGTGGCACGACTGCAGAGCTTAGATCTGATCCGTTGGTTATGGAATTGCTTAGCTCTGTCTGTCACTTGCTGTTTATGTTATTTGGCACAGCAAGTAGTCCTGTGTTGTAGCTTCACCAGGTTGACACCTCATTTTTAGGTTTGCCTGGTGTTGCTCCTGGCATGCCCTCCCGCACTCTCCATTGAACCAGGGTTGATCCCCTGGCTTGATGGTAATGTAGAGTGGGGGTTATGCCGGGCCATGAGGTTACAGACTGTGGTGAGTACAATCCTGCTGCTGCTGATGGCCCACAGAGCCCCATGGACGCCAATTTTGACCTGATATTTGATTAGATGCGACGAGACAGCATGGGGTCTGGAGTTGATGTTGAGAACTCTCAGGGCAACTGTTAATAAGACTTGACATTCCCAGGAATGGCGAAGGTGGTGTCTGGGACATTATCTGCAAGGTGTAACTCCGTGACGTTTCCAGATGTTAGTAAGGATGACTTTGCACAGTTGACAGGGCTGGTTTGCCATTGTCATTTCTGGTGCCTGGGGTCAATACTGGGTGGCCTGTCCATCTTCATTCCTTTGAGACTCTTTCGTGGTCTGATACATCTGAGAGGATTGCTCGGCTATTTCAGAGGGAAGTTAAGTGGCAACCACATTGCTGTGAGTCTGGAGTCACTTGTAGGCCAGATCGGGTAAGGATGGCAGATTTCCTTCGTAAATCAATTATTTAGCCATTGACAGATCAAAGGTGAGGGCATGCACAGAGCTGTTCCATACCGAGAAGCTGCTGTTCCATACTGAGAGGCTGCTGACAGGGTTCTGTTCTGTGAGTCTGTTACCAGGTGACTCGGTACATCATACTGTGGCTGGTATTATTCTCCAGTCCCACGTTAACCCTTGCTCTGCTCTGTACCTTTACATTACACATAACACCGTAGCACAATGGTTGCTAAACAGGTTAGCTGGCTGTTATCATGTGGGACCTTGGTGTGTGCAAACTGGCTACTGTGTCCATCATATTACAACAGTGACAGCACGTCAAATACTGTTCAATCGGCCGTCAAACATTTTGCAGCTTCCTGACACGGTGCAAGGCTATATAAACGCAAGATGTGCCTTTCCTTTTTCAGTTACCACCGCCACCCCCCCTCCCCCCCCCACTCCCCGCCACTCCCAGCCAGAGTCAGCTCTTGTCAGTTTAACCCTTCTACCCCTGTTTTTTCCAATTCTACAGCGGAGTGGGGGACATGTTGGCAGCAGGTTCGGGTGGGCTCAGCGCCCCCGTATCCCCAGTGTTACACAATTCATACCAGGACAGAAATGTTGACAATCTTCATTACATCTCCCCCAGAGCCTCCATGTCCTTCCTGTCAGGTGGAGGTCAGAACTGTGCGCAGGACTCTGTGTGTGGTCTAAGCAGGGTTTTAAACAATGAATTGATTTGATTTATTATTGTCACATGTGTTGGGATACAGTGAAAAGTATTGTTTCTTGCATGCTATACAGACAAAGCATACCATTCATAGAGTACATAGGGGAGAAGGAAAGGTTGAAGGCGCAGAATGTAGTGTTACAGTCATGGCTAGGGTGTAGAGTGTCAGGTATAGGTGGCAGGTAGGGTGGCACAGTGGTTAGCACTGCTCCCTCACAGCGCCAGGGACCTGGGTTCGATTTTCACAGTAACTTCATCACAAGCCTACTTGCGACATTAATAAATAAACTTTAAAGATCAACTTAATATAAGGTAGGTCCATTCAAAACTCTGACAGCAGCAGGGAAGAAGCTGTTCTTGAATCGATTGGTACGTGACCTCAGACTTGTGTCTTTTTTCCGACAGAAGAAAGCGGAAGAGAGAATGTTCAGGATGCATGGGGTCCTTGGTTACGCTGGCTGCTTTTCCGAGGCAGCGTTAACATAACTTCCCTGCTTTTTAATGGTATTCCTCCAGGAACCTTCCCGGCGAGGAGAGCGAGCCAGAACCGGATGTCTCCGAAAACAGCTGAGCACAAAGCCCAACAGCAGGTGTTGGGGGAAATGGGTTCTCAGCTCTGCCCAGTGTAATATCCTACCTGCAGGGCCAGGAGTGGACACTGGGTGGCACTGCCCCTCAGCGAGGAGAAGGTAGTCACACTCGGCTCCTGGCAACCTCATTTGTTTTAACTGGTCTTTCAGTTAGGTGGGGGAGCTCGCTGGGGCATTGGCCTGAGACACTCAGAAGCTGCCCTGTCACCAGGGCGTGAAGATGCTGAGGACTGGGCGGCAGGTTACTGTCCGAGCCACTCCCAGCAACACTATGTAACTATCAAACAAACCCACAGCTTTGCTGAAGTCACATCTTCAGATCAATTCCAATCAGATTTTGCTTGCAAAAAAGAGACATGCAGTTGAAGCTTTTAACTTTGCACTCATCAGGACAGATACAAGAATGCCAAGTTTCAAAGGGAGCAACAATTTATACTACGTGAGAGCAGGGTACTGATTGGTTAGCAAGGGGACTCTGGTCAAGGCATTGCCATGGAAAATGCAGAGAACTACTGTCCCTCACACTTTTATATAATTCGAGAAAGGCACCATGTCTGGACATGTTTCTTTTGGCTGCGGAGGACAAGTGTCTGCATACGGATATGTGTTTCTTCCAGCAAGTGTCAGTGAGACACACTGCCAGCCTGACTATCTTCCTGACTATCTAGGGCGGCACGGTAGCACAGTGGTTAGCACTGCTGCTTCACAGCTCCTGGGTTCGATTCCCGGCTCGGGTCACTGTCTGTGTGGAGTTTGCACATTCTCCTCATGTCTGCGTGGGTTTCCTCCGGGTGCTCCGGTTTCCTCCCACAGTCCAAAGATGTGCGGGTTAGGTTGATTGGCCAAGTTAAAAATTGCCCCTTGGAGTCCTGAGATGCGTAGGTTGGAGGGATTAGCGGGTAAAATATGTGGGGGTAGGGCCTGGATGGGATTGTGGTCGGTGCAGACTCGATGGGCCGAATGGCCTAATTCTGCACTGTAGGGCTTCTATGATTTCTATGATCTTAAATTGGTTGTGAGTGTAACTCTTGAGCACACTCGAGATCATTCAGCAAATGCTGTCCTTTCAGGGAACCATATCTAATGTTACACACGATGTTCTGAGCACTCTTTGCTCAGGCAGTATAAACTGTTGCTCCCTTTCGAGATTTGTTTTTCTTGTGAATCTGTTCTGATAAGTGTAAGGTGAAAAGATTCGACAGCATGTCTCTTTTTTTCGGCAATACTCAAGTTCTCTGCTCAGTGATCGGACAAAACAATCACCTCAGAGGACGCGAATCGATCCATTTCCTCATTGCTGATTGGTTGATGCAGGCATAAAACGGAGCTGAAGTATAACGCGTGCACGATTCCTGATCTCAGGGGTATATCCAGCAGGAAGGGCTTCTGAAGAACAGGAGACATCCAGGAAAGTCTGGAAACATCAGGGGGGAAGGAATGGAAGATGGCACATTGGAAAACCGAGGATCGGATTGGCCTGAGGTTGTTAAGCATCAGTCTCTGAGTTAAGCTTGTGTCACAGTTACTCTTTCCTTCCATCAGAGACATTAATAACGTTAATCTTGAATGGACTAAGTCACAACCTGTTATCTCTTCCTCTGCAGCTGGCGTCCCCTCAAGGTCAACATCTGATAAGAAATGGATAAAGGTTACCTTTTACCGTACAGCACTGACATTGTTACCAGATCGGTAAACTGCATTAATATTCCAGATCTTCAGTTCAAATCTCACCATCGCTGCTTCAGAATTCTCACTCTATCTGAAAATCTGAAGGAAATCCGTTGTCCTTGCCTGGTCTGTCTTACCTATGACTCCAGTCCCACACTAAGGAGGTTGATTGAACCGGCCTCTGAAGTGGCAGAGCACACAGCTGGATCCAACCACCATGTATCATCTTGTGTCTACCTGGGTTGGATAATACATGTTGGCATTGCCAGCGAACCCTTCCCCCGGAGGGGAGCATGGCTGTGTTACAGTCATTTACTGAAAGAATAATCTAAAGGTTTGGATTATAAATCCCGAGTGTAGATCCTTCCAGGACAGTTTGAGAATTCTGTTCAGGACCATCTGGAAATGAATATCTGGCATCTGGAAAAGTGATCACAAAAACTATTAGATAGTCACGTAAAAAAACCCGATTGATTCATTATCGTCCTGTAGTCAGGAGCCGAGTGATTGGAAGGAAGCTTTTGTCGACTGTAATAAGTCCTCAGAGGCGGAAGTCCATTCACCAGAATTCCTTTATTTACAAGATCCAACACTGTACAGAGTGCTCTCAGAATACAGTCTCCATCCGGAGTGCCAGAGGAACTGACACTCCTGCTTCAGTACAGAGCATGGGGCTCCCTGATTGGACCATCAATTGGCCCTTAATCAACGAGTTCATATTCAAGCAAACCAACCTCAATCACCTGATTAAAATCATTACAGCCAGTGACATAACCACAACACCACCATTCTCCGTGTGTGTGTGTATGTGTGTGTGTGTGTATGTGTGTGTGCGTCTGTGTGTGTGTGCATGTATGTGTGTGTGAGTGTATGTGTGTGCATGTGTGTGTGTGTGTGCATGTGTGTGTGTGTAGATGTGTGTGTGTGAGTGTGTGTGTCTGTGTGATTGTGTGTGCGAGAGTGTGTGAGATTGTGTGTGAGAGTGTGTGTGTGCATGTGTATGTGTGTGTATGTGCGTGTGAGATTGTGTGTGTGTGAGTGCGTGTGTGTGTGTGTGAGAGTGTGTGTGTGAGATTGTGTGTGTGTGAGATTGTGTGTGTGTGTGTGTGTGTGTGAGATTGTGTGTGAGATTGTGTGTGTGTGTGTGAGATTGTGTGTGTGTGAGATTGTGTGTGTGTGAGTGTGTGTGCGTGTGTGTGTGTGAGAGTGTGTGTGTGAGATTGTGTATGTGTGTGAGATTGTGTGTGTGTGAGATTGTGTGTGTGTGAATGTGTGTGAGAGTGTGTGTGTGAGATTGTGTGTGTGTGTGAGATTGTGTGTGTGTGTGTGTGTGTGAGATTGTGTGTGTGTGTGATTGTGTGTGTGTGTGATTGTGTGTGTGTGTGAGATTGTGTGTGTGTGAGATTGTGTGTGTGTGTGTGTGTGTGAGATTGTGTGTGTGAGTGTGTGAGATTGTGTGTGTGTGTGTGTGAGATTGTGTGTGTGTGTGTGTGAGATTGTGTGTGTGTGTGTGAGATTGTGTGTGTGTGAGTGTGTGAGATTGTGTGTGAGTGTGTGAGATTGTGTGTGTGTGTGTGAGATTGTGTGTGTGTGTGTGTGAGATTGTGTGTGTGTGTGTGTGTGTGTGAGATTGTGTGTGTGTGTGAGATTGTGTGTGTGTGAGTGTGTGTGCGTGTGTGTGTGTGAGAGTGTGTGTGTGAGATTGTGTATGTGTGTGAGATTGTGTGTGTGTGAGATTGTGTGTGTGTGAGTGTGTGTGAGAGTGTGTGTGTGAGATTGTGTGTGTGTGAGATTGTGTGTGTGTGTGTGTGTGAGATTGTGTGTGTGTGTGATTGTGTGTGTGTGTGTGTGTGTGATTGTGTGTGTGTGTGAGATTGTGTGTGTGTGAGATTGTGTGTGTGTGTGTGAGATTGTGTGTGTGAGATTGTGTGTGTGTGTGTGTGTGTGAGATTGTGTGTGTGTGTGTGTGAGATTGTGTGTGTGTGTGTGAGATTGTGTGTGTGTGAGTGTGTGAGATTGTGTGTGTGTGTGTGTGTGTGTGAGATTGTGTGTGTGTGAGTGTGTGAGATTGTGTGTGTGTGTGTGTGTGTGAGATTGTGTGTGTGTGTGTGAGATTGTGTGTGTGTGTGTGTGTGTGAGATTGTGTGTGTGTGTGTGAGATTGTGTGTGTGTGTGTGTGTGTGTGTGGTGGGGGGGGGGGGAGCTGGTGGGGCTGACAGACTTAGCGGTATCTGGAAGATGTCTGTGCATCCAATGGGTGCAGCACATTCAGTCAAACGGATGCATCTCGGTTCTCCCATTTGTTGGGGCTTGAGAATCTAGGGGTGGGGGTGTGACTAGCTGACTTGAGGTGGGGGGGGGGGGGGGTGGGGATCACATTACATAAGGACCGGGGGGGAGGGGGGGGGGTGTGGCAGCTGTGTGATGGAGGGGGAGGGAGATGAGGAACTTGAAACAGTACAATGGGTGTTGTTGAAACTGCCTGTGAGGAGTGATTGGATGGAGTACATTAAGACAGTGGGTGCATTGAACAAACACAACAGGAAAATATTGCAGATGCTGGAAATCTTGAAAGGCAGGCGGGAGTCTCGCATGGTGGTCTGCCTCCCTGGGGCTGGGATCCAGGATGTCGCTGGGCGAGTCCCAGAAATCCTGAGGGGGGAGGGAGAGGAGCCAGAGGCAGCGGTACATATTGGTACCGCTGATGTGGGTACGAAGGGGTCATGAAAAGAGAGTATAGGGAATTAGGGAGACAGCTGAGAAGGAGGAAAGCAAAGGTAGTAATCTCAGGATTGCTGCCTGTGCCACGGGAAGGTGAGGGCAGGAATGGAGTGAGGTGGAGGATGAATGTGTGGCTGAGGGACTGGTGCAGGGAGCAGGGATTCAGGTTCCTGGACCATTGGGACCTCTTTAGGGGCAGGTGTGACCTGTACACAAAAAACGGGTGGAACTTGAATCCCAGGGGGACCAATATCCTGGCAGGAAGGTTGGCTAAGGCTACCGGGGAGAGTTTAAACTGGATAGGTTGGGGGGAGGGGATCAAAATGAGGTGACTGAGAGTGAGGAAGGTAGCTCGCAAACAGAGAAGGGTTATAGACAGTGCATGAGGGCGGATGGATGGGAGATAGAGAAGGAGAGAGCTCAGACCAAAGGATTGAGATGTGTTTACTTTAATGCCAGGAGTATAGTGAATAAAGGGGATGAGCTCAGAGCGTGGATCGATGCCTGGAAGTGTGATGTGGTGGCCATTACAGAGACTTGGATGTCTCAGGGACAGGATTGGATACTCCAGGTGCCGGGATTCAGATGTTTCAGGAAGGACAGGGAGGGAGGCAAGAGAGGGGGTGGAGTGGCACTGCTGATCAGGGATAGTGTCACAGCTGTAGAGAAGGTGTACGCTATGGAGGGATTGTCCACTGAGTCTCTGTGGGTGGAAGTTCAGAGTGGGAAGGGGCCGGTCACTTTGCTGGGAGTTTTCTATAGGCCGCCCAATAGTAACAGGGAGGTGGAGGAGCAGATAGGGAAACAGATCCTGGAGAGATGCAGTAATAGCAGAGTTGTTGTGATGGGAGACTTTAATTTCCCAAACATAGATTGGAATATCCCTAGGGTAAGGGGATTGGATGGGGAAGAGTTCGTTAGGTGTGTTCAGGAGGATTTCCTGACACAGCATGTGGACAAGCCTACAAGAGGAGAGGCTGTACTTGATCTGATACTGACCAATGAACCTGGACAGGTGTCAGATCTCTCAGTGGGAGAGCATCTTGGGGATAGCGATCATAACTCTATCTCCTTTAGGCTTGCATTGGAAAAAGAGAGGATCAGGCAAGCTAGGAAAGTGTTTATATGGAGTAAGGGGAAATATGAAGACATTAGACAGCAAATTAGAGGAGTAAATTGGAAGGAGGTATTCTCGGGGAAATGTACTGAAGAGAGGTGGCAGTTTTTCAAGGAATGTCTGTCTAGAGTTCTAGAGGACAACGTTCCGAGCAGACAGGGAGGTGTTGGTCGGTTAAAGGAACCGTGGAGCACAAAAGCTGTGCGGGACCTAGTCGAGAAGAAAAGGGAAGCGTACAAAAGGCTCAGAGAGCTTGGCGAAGATGGGAATTTAGAAGAGTATACGGCTTGTAGGAAGGGACTAAAGAAGGAAATTAGGAGAGCCAGAAGGGGTCACGAGAAGGCCCTGGCAGGTAGGATTAAGGAGAACCCTAAGGCGTTCTATAAATATGTGAAGAGTAAAAGGATGAGACATGATGGAATTGGGCCTATAAAAGGTGAAGGCGGGAAAGTCTGTACGGAACCAGTAGAAATGGCAGAGGTGCTCAATGAGTATTTTGCCTCAGTTTTCACAGAGGAGAAGGACCTGGGTGGATGTACTGCGGGCGTGCGGTGCACTGAAAGGATTGAGTATGTGGACTTTAAGAAAGAGGTTGTGCTGGAATCTTTGAATGGCATCAAGATAGATAAGTCGCCGGGTCCGGATGGGATGTACCCCAGGTTACTGTGGGAGGCGAGGGAAGAGATTGCAGAGCCTCTGGTGATGATCTTTGCGTCATCGATGGAGACGGGAGAGGTGTCGGAGGATTGGAGGATTGCAGATGTGGTTCCTATTTTCAAGAAGGGGAATAGGGATAGCCCAGGTACTTACCGACCGGTGAGTCTAACCTCAGTGGTTGGTAAACTGATGGAGAAGATCCTGAGGGACAGGATATATGAGCATTTAGAGAGGTTTAGTATGCTCAAGAATACTCAGCATGGCTTTGTCAAGGGCAGATCATGCCTTACGAGCCTGGTGGAGTTCTTCGAAAATGTGACTAAACACATTGACGAAGGGAAGGCAGTAGATGTGGTTTATATGGATTTTAGCAAGGCGTTCGATAAGGTCCCCCATGCATGGCTTCTAGAAAAAGTGAGAGGGCATGGGATCCAAGGGGCTGCTGCCCGGTGGATCCAGAACTGGCTTGCCCAAAGGATGTGGAGATGCCGGCGTTGGACTGGGGTGAACACAGTAAGAAGTCTCACAACACCAGGTTCCAACAGGTTTATTTGGTAAATATTCCTGGGAAAGTCAAGTCTTATTAACAGTTGCCCTGAGAGTTCTCAACATCAACTCCAGACCCCATGCTGTCTCGTCGCATCTGATCAAATATCAGGTCAAAATTGGCATCCATGGGGCACTGTGGGCCATCAGCAGCAGCAGAATTGTACTCACCACAGTCTGTAACCTCATGGCCCAGCATAACCCCCACTCTACCGTTCCCACCAAGCCAGGGGATCAACCCTGGTTCAATGGAGAGTGCGGGAGGGCATGCCAGGAGTAGCACCAGACATACCTAAAAATGAGGTGTCAACCTGGTGAAGCTACAACACAGGACTACTTGCTGTGCCAAATAACATAAACAGCAAGTGATAGACAGAGCTAAGCAATTCCATAACCAACGGATCAGATCTAAGCTCTGCAGTCGTGCCAGTGGTGGACAATTAAACAACTCACAGGAGGAGGAGGCTGCACAAATATCCCCATCCTCAAGGATGGAGGAGCCCAGCACATCAGTGCAAAAGGTAAGGCTGAACTATTCGCAACAATCTTCAGCCAGAAGTGCCGAGTGGCTGATTCATCTCGGCCTCCTCCAGATGTCAGTCTTCAGCCAATCTGATTCATTTCATGTGATATCAGGAAACGGCCAACGAGGACCCATTCAGAGCTCACGGACCCAGTGGAAGTCATGGGACTCAGGCCTTGGAAAGAAGTTGCCTGAATTCAAAGGAAAACCGAGAGAACCACCCAGAAAAAAAAGAAGCAATTGCAGTTGTGACTTTTTAAATAGGAACAAAGTTTTGAAAAGTCTTCTGTAATAAAACAAAAGCAGCCATGTTGGCCGTGAGCCCATCCATGCATGGCCATACTGTGGATCTGTGAATCCTCTAAGATTAACAATAAACGGTCCACGTTTCAATATACAAGTCTCACGGTCTGAATGATGAGACATTGCCATGCACTGGATTAAAGAACCAATATTGCCACGTCAATGGTAATTGAGGGATAAATATCGGCTAGGACACAGGCCTGAACTCCATCGCTCAAATTGAACCATGGGATTGTCCATTTGCGGGCATCTCATTCCAAAAGTGGCACCTCCGACAATGCTGCTCTCCCTCAGTACCAGCTCACAATTCCAGATTGGGAAGGCAATGGCCTAGTGGTATTAATTAGACTATTAATTAATAGATTATTAATATTAATATTAATTAATTAATTAATTACTGGACTATTAATCCAGTTGATGTTCTGGGGACCCAGGTTCGAATCCCGCCACGGCAGATAGTGAAATTTGAATTCAATAAAAAATATCTGGAATTAGGAATCTACTGATGACCATGAAACCATTGTTGATTGTTGGAAAAACCCATCTGGTTCACTAATGTCCCTTTAGGGAAGGAAACTGCTGTCCTTATCCGGTCTGGTCAACATGTGACTCCAAATCCACAGCAATGTGGTTGCATCTCAACTGCCCTCAGGCAACTAGGGATGGGCAATAAATGCTGGACCAGCCAGTGACGCCCATGTCCCATGAATAAATTAGAAAAACATTTTCTCTCATTGAATGCAAATTCCACCAGCTGCTGGGATGGGATTTGAACCTGTATCTCTCAAAATTCCACTGAATTGCTTCACCTGTGGCCTTACCTCTAGCCCACCACATCCCAGCTGATCCAATGCCACTCTTCACCCATGATGTGGAGATGCCGGCATTGGACTGGGGTAAACAGTAAGAAGTCTCACAACACCAGATTAAAGTCCAACAGGTTTGTTTGGTAGCAAAAGCCACTAGAACATAGAACATAGAACAGTACAGCACAGAACAGGCCCTTCGCCCCATGATGTTGTGCCGAGCTTTATCTGAAACCAAGATCAAGCTATCCCACTCCCTAGCATCCTGGTGTGCTCCATGTGTCTATCCAATAACCGCTTAAATGTTCCTAAAGTGTCTGACTCCACTATCACTGCAGGCAGTCCATTCCACACCCCAACCACTCTCTGCGTAAAGAACCTACCTCTGATATCCTTCCTATATCTCCCACCACGAACTCTATAGTTATGCCCCCTTGTTATGGCCCGAGGAAATAGTCTTTGAACGTTCACTCTATCTATCCCCTTCACCATTTTATAAACCTCTATTAAGTCTCCCCTCAACCTCCTCCGCTCCAGAGAGAACAGCCCTAGCTCCCTCAACCTTTCCTCATAAGACCTACCCTCCAAACCAGGCAGCATCCTGGTAAATCTCCTCTGCACTCTTTCCAGCGCTTCCACATCCTTCTTATAGTGAGGTGACCAGAACTGCACACAATATTCCAAATGTGGTCTCACCAAGGTCCTGTACAGTTGCAGCATAACCCCACGGCTCTTAAACTCCAACCCCCTGTTAATAAAAGCTAACACACTATAGGCCTTCTTCACAGCTCTATTGTTTCTTTCAAAGTATACCATTCATAGAGAAGGAAATGAGAGAGTGCAGAATGTAGTGTTACAGTCATAGCTGGGTGTAGAGAAAGATCAACTTAAAGCAAGGTAAGTCCATTCAAAAGTCTGATGGCAGCAGGGAAAAAGCTGTTCTTGAGTTGGTTGGCATGTGATCTCAGACTTTTGTATTTTATTTCCTGCCAGAAGAAGGTGGAAGAGAGAATGTCCGGGGTGCGTGGGGTCCTTGATTATGTTGGCTGCTTTTCCGAGGCAGCGGGAAGTGTAGACAGAGTCAATGGGTGGGAGGCTGGTTTGCCTGATGGACTGGGCTTCGTTCACAATCCTTTGTCGTTTCTTGTAGTCTTGGGCAGAGCAGGAGCCATATGTTGCAAACTCAATGTAAATAAACTTGCCCACATTGCATCAACCCCCCCTGGCTGTGTGGTTTTGAAGGAGAGTCTTAAAGGAGGAAGACGAGATCGAGGGTGGAGCGGGGTAGGGAGGGAATTCCAGAGCTTGGGGCCTAGACAGCTGAAGGCACGGCCACCAGTGATGGAGCGATTATAATTGGGATAGTTTGGGATGCACAGCCCAGTTGCACTGATTCGCACACACAGTCCACTCGCGAGTGTGGCAACGTCATCCCCTGTATTGTCACTCAGTGAACAGCACAGTGCTGGAGATACTGGCGCCCACAATGACGTTGGTTGTGTTTCTTAAATTCTTTCACAGGATCGTGGCGTCTCTCTGGGTCGGTCAGCATTTCATGCCCATTCCCAATTGCTCTTAAAGTGGCAGTGAGCCGTCTCAGTCCATATGGTGTCAGTACACCCACAGTGCTGGAGTTAGCCTGCTCACATTGTATTCTGTGACTACCAGGATGATAGATGAAACCAAAGGAGAAAACGCTGGAAAGCAGGTCTGGCAGCATCTGTAAGGGGAGAAAAAAGCTGACGTTTCGAGTCCAGATGACCCTTTGTCAAAGCTAAAAGGCATAGAAAGTGGGAGATATTTATACTGCAGGGGGAGGAATGAAAGATGAGTCATAGCCACAAAAACCAGGGGAAAAGAATGTTAATGGCAGCCGATAGAGAGAATAAAGGGTGTGAATGGCCAAGCGGCAGAGAAGCTGTAAGCTGTGACAGATGGAGGTGTTGGGGGACGGGGGGGGGAATGGGACAGAGGTAGAGTGTAGAAAAGGGGAAGCGGGAGGGGGAAGAGAAAAGGTAAGGGAAGGGGGATGAAGTAGGGGGAAGGAAAGAGTGGGAGGGGGGAAACAAAGAAAAATGAAGAAATAAAAGGTAGTGAACAGTAAAAAATTAAATAAAATAGAATGAAAACAAAGGGGTCGAGGTGGGGTCGAGCAAATCATCTGAAGTTGTTGAATTCGATGTTGAGACTGGAAGGCTGTAAAGTGCCGAGCTGGAAGATGAGATGCTGTTCCTCCAGTTTGCGTTGAGCTTCACTGGAACATTGCAGCAAGCCAAGGACAGACATGTGGGCATGGGAGCAGGATTGTGTGTTAAAATGGCAAGCAACTGGAAGGTCAGGGTCCTGATTGCGCACAGAGTGAAGGTGCTCAGCAAAGCGATCACCCAGTCTATGTTTGGTCTCTCCGATATAGAGGAGACCACATTGGGAGCAGCGAATGCAATAGACCAAATTGAAAGAGGTACAAGTGAAACGCTGCTTAACCTGGAATGAATGTTTTGGACCTTGGATGATAAGCATAGAAGAGGTAAAGGTTACACCTTCTGCAATTGCATGGGAAAGTGCCATGAATGACGGGAGTGACTCCCACAGTCCCACAGTGACTTCACACCCTACATCCTGTAAGGACTCCATCCCTTTCTCTCAGCTCCTTTGCCTCCGTCACATTTGTTCTGATGATGCCACTTTCCAAAGTGGTGCTTCTATTATGTGCTCCTTTTTCCCCAACCGTGGATTCACATCTACAGTTATCGACAGGGCCCTCAACAGCGTGCAGTCCATCTCCCGCCACGACCCTCATCCCCTCCCCTCCCTCCCAAAACAAGGATAAAGTTCCCCTTGTTCTCACATTTCACCCCGTCACCCTCTGGATACAAAGCATAACCCTCCACCATTTTCGCCAACTCCAATGTGATGCCACCACCAAACACATCCTCCCTTCACTCCCTCTGTCAGCATTCCACAGAGACTGTTCCCTCCGGGATAACCTCGTCCACTCCTCCACTATACCCAACACCTCTCCCGTCACTCATGGCACTTTCCCGTGCAATCGCAGAAGGTGTAACACCTGTCCCTTTACCTCTTCCATGTTCACCATCCAAGGTCCAAAACATTCATTCCAGGTTAAGCAGCGTTTCACTTGCACCTCTTTCAATTTGGTCCATTGCATTCGCTGCTCCCAATGTGGTCTCCTCTATAACGGAGACACCAAGCGTAGACTGGGTGATCGCTTTGCTGAGCACCTTCGGTCTGTGCGCAATCAGGACCCTGACCTTCCAGTTGCTTGCCATTTTAACACACAATCCTGCTCCCATGCCCACATGTCTGTCCTTGGCTTGCTGCAATGTTCCAGTGAAGCTCAACGCAAACTGGAGGAACAGCATCTCATCTTCCGACTAGGCACTTTACAGCCTTCCAGTCTCAACATCGAATTCAACAACTTCAGATGATTAGCTCTACCCCACCTCGGCCCCTTTGTCTTCATTCTATTTTATTTAATTTTTTACTGCTCTCTACCTTTTATTTCTTTATTGTCTTCCTTCATTTTTCTTCCCCCCCCACTCTTTCCTTCCCCCTACTTCATCCCCCTTCCGTTACCTTTTCTCTCCCCCCACCCCCCGCTTCCCCTTTTCTACACTCTACCTCTGTCCCATTCCTAACCCTCCCCAACATCTCCATCTGTCACAACTTACAGCTTCTCTGCTGTTTGGCCTTTCACACACTTTATTCTCTCTGTGGACATCCATTAACAGTCTTTTCCCCATGTTTTTGTGGCTATGACTCATCTTTCATTCCTCCCCCTGCAGTATAAATATCTCCCACTTTCTATACCTTTTAGCTTTGACAAAGGGTCGTCTGGACTTGAAACATCAGCTCTTTTCTCTCCTTACAGATGCTGCCAGACCTGCTGAGATTTTCCAGCGTTTTGTCTTTTGGTTTCAGATTCCAGCATCTGCAGTAATTTGCTTTTATATAGGATAATAGATCATAGAATCATAGAAACCCTACAGTACAGAAAGAGGCCATTCGGCCCATCGAGTCTGCACCGACCACAATCCCACCCAGGCCCTGCCCCCATATCCCTACAGATTTACCCACTAATCCCTCTAACCCACACATCTCAGGATACTAAGGGCAATTTTTAGCATGGCCAATCAACCTAACCCGCACATCTTTGGACTGTGGGAGGAAACCGGAGCACCCGGAGGAAACCCACGCAGACACGAGGAAAATGTGAAAACTCCACACAGACAGTGACTCGAGCCGGGAATCGAACCCAGGTCCCTGGAGCTGTGAAGCAGCAGTGCTAACCACTGTGCTACCGTGCCACCCCAGATGATCTGAGTCTGGTAACCTCCTGCTCCTGTCAATCTGTGTTTATATATCTAAGTCCAGAGTTTATTTATTAGTCACAAGTAGGCTTACATTAACACTGCAGTGAAGTTACTGTGAAAATCCCCTAGTCGCCACACTCCGGTGCCTGTTCGGGTACACTGAGGGAGAATTTAGGACGGCCAATGCACCTAACCAGCACGTCTTTTGGACTGTGGGAGGAAACCGGAGCATCCGGAGGAAACCCACACAGACAGGGAGAACGTGCAGACTCCGCACAGACAGTGACCCAAGCCGGGAATTGAACCCGGGTCCCTGGCGCTGTGAGGCAGCAGTGCTAACCACTGTGTCCATTACCCCCAATGCCATGAGCTCTTATTTAGGGCAACAAAGAACAAAGAACAATACAGCACAGGAACAGGCCCTTCAGCCCTCCAAGCCCGCGCCGCTCCCTGGTCCAAACTAGACCATTCTTTTGTATCCCTCCATTCCCACTCCGTTCATATGGCTGTCTAGAGGGCAATAAGCTATTATGTGGCACCTTATCAAATGTCTGGAAAATCCAAATGTGCTACTTACGAACTAACAAAGATATGAATTAGGAGTAGGCCATTCGGCCCATTGAGCCTGCCCTTCTATTCAATAAGATCATTGCTGATCTGATTGTGGCCTCAACTCCACATTCTGTCTGCTCTCGATAACCTTTGACTCCCTTGTTCATCAAGAATCTATCCACCTCTATCTTCAAAATACTCAATGACCCTGCCGCCACCGCTCTCTGGGGAAGAAAGCTCCGAATATTCACCACCCTCTGAAAGAAAAAACGTCTCCTCATCTCTGTCTTAAATGGGAAACCCCTTATTTTTAAACTGTGTCGCCTAGTTCTAGAACTACATTTACTGATTCCCCTTCATCCACACTGCTTGTTATATCACCAAAGAACTCCAATAAATTTGAAAAGCATAATTTCTCTTTCACAAAACCATGTTGATTCTGCCTGATTTTTGAAATGTCCCGCATGGTAATTATGGATTCTAGCATTTTCTCCAATGACAGATGTTAGGCTAACTATCCGATAGTTTTCTGCTCTCTGGCTCCCCCTGTTCTTGAACAGCGGTGTTACAATTGCAGTTTTCCAATAGGCTCTGGGAAAGTTTGGAAGATTACAATTGCTGCATCCACTATCTCTGCAGCCTTTTCCTTTAACATGCTAAGATGGAGGCCTTCAGATCTGAGCCCTTGTCAGCCTTCAGTCCCATTTGTTTTGGCATTGTGGGTGGCACAGTGGTTAGCACTGCTGCCTCACAGCGCCAGGGACCCGGGTTTGATTCCAGCCTCAGGTGTCCGTGCGGAGTTAACATGCTCTCCCCGTGTCTCCGTGGGTTTCCTCCGGGTGCTCCGGTTTCCTCCCACGTCACAAAGATGTGCAGGTTAAGTGGATTAGCCGTGCTAAATTACCCCAAGATGTGTAGGTTAGGGGGATTAGCAGGGTAAATACTTGGGATTTCAGGGATAGGGTCTGGGTGCAATGCTCTGTTGAAAAGTAGGCACAAGTGGCCTTCTCTGCACTGTAGGGTTTCTATGGGTTTTCCTGGTACTTTATTTTTCGAGTGGTTGTTTTACATTGCTCCCTAATTTTTGGAAAGCTGTTAATGTCACCTACTGTGAAGGAGCATGCCCACTTGCCCTCACTCCCCTCACTGGGGTCTGCAGAGTCACTGGATGTAACCTCAGTCAGGATTCCATGTCCTCCTCCTCTACAGGAAACTGCCTGTAGTCCCAGCAGTGGCCACCGCTCTAACCTGGCGCTGCTGAGACTATAGGGGTGCCAATCGATCTGATTGGCCGGCAGCGCTCGAAGACAGGACTTTCTCCCAGGGGGCAATGGAAGTCTCTCCTCAGCCAATGAATGCACCGAGGGTAAAATGGCCAATGAGCAACTGGCTTTATGGTGGGCGGGATCCTGACCAACATTTTTCTTGGTAGAGAGGGAAACAAATACAACATTCCATAAACACAATATTGCATAATATCCAGCCCAGAGCTCCACCTTCTCATTGAGTTCCTCCTTCATGTGGAATATATCTCTGTTATGAAATATCTCCTGAAAGAAAGATACAAAAGACTGAGGTCACGTACCAACCGACTCAAGAACAACTTCTTCCCTGCTGCTGTCAGACTTTTGAATGGACTTCCCTCGCATTAAGTTGATCTTTCTCTACACCCTAGCTATGACTGTAACACTACATTCTGCACTCTCTCCTTTCCTTCCCTATGAACGGTATGCTTTGTTTGCATAGTGCGCAAGAAACAATAATTTTCACTGTATGTTAACACATGTGACAATAATAAATCAAATCTAATGAGGCAATGAAGGATGGGTAATAATGCCAGCTTTTGCCAGCGATGTCCATTTGCCGCAGATGAATTTAATGGTGCCAGATTCTTCTCACAACACAATCACGCCTGTGCGTGACAGGTTCATTTGACGTCTCGATAGTGAGTAACGTCGTACAGATATATCAGGAATAAGAGATGGTGGATCCTGTTGGATGGTTCCCTGAGCAGACTGTCAGTGTCATCTGGCAGAACGCCTCATCACCAGAACCAACAAACAAGCACCAAGACCGAGCATGGCTGGTGGTGAGAAAGGCCCTCCCCGTCAGAACCAACCGACACACCCGGAGTGTCACCCCCTCCACATGTTTCCCTTGAGGTGAATGTGGTGGGGGAAGAGACCATTGTCCACCTACTTGTGAAATGTGCCTTTGGAAAGAAGATCTGGAGAGATGAGGCAGTTATTGCTGAAGTTCATTCTGAGCAGCTCCGAGACACAGGACACTGTGCTCTACGGGCTGTTCCCAGGGACAGGGACTCTGCGCTCTACGGGCTGTTCCCAGGGACGGGGACTCTGCGCTCTACGGGCTGTTCCCAGGGACAGGGATTCTGTGCTCTATGGGCTGTTCCCAGGGACGGGGACTCTGCGCTCTATGGGCTGTTCCCAGGGACGGGGACTCTGTGCTCTACGGGCTGTTCCCAGGGACGGGGACTCTGCGCTCTACGGGCTGTTCCCAGGGACGGGGACTCTGCGCTCTACGGGCTGTTCCCAGGGACAGGGATTCTGTGCTCTATGGGCTGTTCCCAGGGACGGGGACTCTGCCCTCTATGGGCTGTTCCCAGGGACGGGGACTCTGTGCTCTACGGGCTGTTCCCAGGGACGGGGACTCTGCGCTCTACGGGCTGTTCCCAGGGACGGGGACTCTGCGCTCTACGGGCTGTTCCCAGGGACGGGGACTCTGCGCTCTACGGGCTGTTCCCAGGGTTGGGGACTCTGTGCTCTACGGGCTGTTCCCAGGGACGGGGACTCTGCGCTCTATGGGCTGTTCCCAGGGACGGGGACTCTGTGCTCTACGGGCTGTTCCCAGGACAGGGACTCTGCGCTCTACGGGCTGTTCCCAGGGACGGGGACTCTGTGCTCTATGGGCTGTTCCCAGGGACGGGGACTCTGTGCTCTACGGGCTGTTCCCAGGGACGGGGACTCTGTGCTCTACGGGCTGTTCCCAGGGACGGGGGACTCTGTGCTCTACGGGCTGTTCCCAGGGACGGGGGACTCTGTGCTCTACGGGCTGTTCCCAGGGACGGGGACTCTGTGCTCTACGGGCTGTTCCCAGGGACGGGGACTCTGTGTCTACGGGCTGTTCCCAGGGACGGGGACTCTGTGTCTACGGGCTGTTCCCAGGGACGGGGACTCTGTGCTCTACGGGCTGTTCCCAGGGATGGAGACTCTGTGCTCCACGGGCTGTTCCCAGGGGGACGGGGACTCTGCTCTATGGGCTGTTCCCAGGGACGGGGACTCTGCGCTCTATGGGCTGTTCCCAGGGGCGGGGACTCTGTGCTCTACGGGCTGTTCCCAGGGGCGGGGACTCTGTGCTCTACGGGCTGTTCCCAGAGGTGGGGACTCTGTGCTCTACGGGCTGTTCCCAGGGACGGGGACTCTGTGCTCTATGGGCTGTTCCCAGGGACGGGGACTCGGTGCTCTACGGGCTGTTCCCAGGGACGGGGACTCTGTGTCTACGGGCTGTTCACAGGGACAGGGACTCTGTGCTCTACGGGCTGTTCCCAGGGACGGGGACTCTGTGCTCTACGGGCTGTTCCCAGGGACGGGGACTCTGTGCTCTACGGGCTGTTCCCAGGGACGGGGACTCTGTGCTCTATGGGCTGTTCCCAGGGACGGGGACTCTGCGCTCTATGGGCTGTTCCCAGGGACGGGGACTCTGCGCTCTATGGGCTGTTCCCAGGGACGGGGACTCTGTGCTCTACGGGCTGTTCCCAGGGACGGGGACTCTGTGTCTACGGGCTGTTCACAGGGACAGGGACTCTGTGTCTACGGGCTGTTCACAGGGACAGGGACTCTGTGTCTACGGGCTGTTCACAGGGACAGGGACTCTGTGTCTACGGGCTGTTCACAGGGACGGGGACTCGGTGCTCTACGGGCTGTTCCCAGGGACGGGGACTCTGTGTCTACGGGCTGTTCACAGGGACAGGGACTCTGTGTCTACGGGCTGTTCACAGGGACAGGGACTCTGCGCTCTACGGGCTGTTCACAGGGACAGGGACTCTGCGCTCTACGGGCTGTTCACAGGGACAGGGACTCTGTGCTCTACGGGCTGTTCCCAGGGACGGACTCTGCGCTCTATGGGCTGTTCCCAGGGACGGACTCTGTGCTCTACGGGCTGTTCCCAGGGACAGGGACTCGGTGCTCTACGGGCTGTTCCCAGGGACGGACTCTGCGCTCTATGGGCTGTTCCCAGGGACGGACTCTGTGCTCTATGGGCTGTTCCCAGGACAGGGACTCTGTGCTCTACGGGCTGTTCACAGGGACTCTGCGCTCTATGGGCTGTTCCCAGGGACGGACTCTGCGCTCTATGGGCTGTTCCCAGGACAGGGACTCTGTGCTCTACGGGCTGTTCACAGGGACAGGGACTCTGCGCTCTACGGGCTGTTCACAGGGACAGGGTCTCTGTGCTCTATGGGCTGTTCCCAGGGACGGACTCTGCGCTCTATGGGCTGTTCCCAGGACAGGGACTCTGTGCTCTACGGGCTGTTCACAGGGACAGGGACTCTGCGCTCTACGGGCTGTTCCCAGGGACGGGGGACTCTGTGCTCTATGGGCTGTTCACAGGACAGGGACTCTGCGCTCTATGGGCTGTTCCCAGGGACGGGGACTCTGTGCTCTACGGGCTGTTCCCAGGGACGGGGACTCTGTGCTCTACGGGCTGTTCCCAGGGACGGGGACTCTGTGTCTACGGGCTGTTCCCAGGGACGGGGACTCTGTGCTCTACGGGCTGTTCCCAGGGATGGGGACTCTGTGCTCTATGGGCTGTTCCCAGGGACGGACTCTGTGCTCTATGTGCTGTTCCCAGGACAGGGACTCTGCGCTCTATGGGCTGTTCCCAGGGACGGACTCTGTGCTCTATGTGCTGTTCCCAGGACAGGGACTCTGTGCTCTATGGGCTGTTCCCAGGGACGGACTCTGCGCTCTATGGGCTGTTCCCAGGACAGGGACTCTGCGCTCTATGGGCTGTTCCCAGGGACGGGGACTCTGTGCTCTACGGGCTGTTCCCAGGGACGGACTCTGCGCTCTATGGGCTGTTCCCAGGACAGGGACTCTGCGCTCTATGGGCTGTTCCCAGGGACGGACTCTGTGCTCTACGGGCTGTTCCCAGGACAGGGACTCTGCGCTCTATGGGCTGTTCCCAGGGACGGACTCTGTGCTCTATGTGCTGTTCCCAGGACAGGGACTCTGCGCTCTATGGGCTGTTCCCAGGGACGGACTCTGTGCTCTATGTGCTGTTCCCAGGACAGGGACTCTGTGCTCTATGGGCTGTTCCCAGGGACGAACTCTGCGCTCTATGGGCTGTTCCCAGGACAGGGACTCTGCGCTCTATGGGCTGTTCCCAGGGACGGGGACTCTGTGCTCTACAGGCTGTTCCCAGGGGGACGGGGACTCTGTGCTCTACGGGCTGTTCCCAGGGACGGACTCTGTGCTCTACGGGCTGTTCCCAGGGACGCAGGACTCTGTGCTCTATGGGCTGTTCCCAGGGACGCAGGACTCTGCGCTCTACGGGTTGTTCCCAGGGATGGACTCTGTGCTCTATGGGCTGTTCCCAGGGACGGTCTCTGTGCTCTACGGGCTGTTCCCAGGGACGGACTCTGTGCTCTACGGGCTGTTCCCAGGGACGCAGGACTCTGTGCTCTACGGGCTGTTCCCAGGGACGCAGGACTCTGTGCTCTACGGGCTGTTCCCAGGGACGCAGGACTCTGTGCTCTACGGGCTGTTCCCAGGGACGCAGGACTCTGTGCTCTACGGGCTGTTCCCAGGGACGCAGGACTCTGTGCTCTACGGGCTGTTCGCAGGGACGCAGGACTCTGCGCTCTACGGGTTGTTCCCAGGGATGCAGGACTTTGTGCTATAAGGTCTGTTCCCAGGGACGTATGCCGAAACAAACACCAACCGTGGCTGGAAGGTCATCAACTCGGAGAAAGATGCTCTTTGCACTGCCCGAAACCTGTTGGTCTTCCAGTGCAAGGAGTTGTCCCTAACTGAGTGTTGCAGACTGGCACATTCCAAAGCCCAGGACTATGTGCTGAGGGTTGCATTAAAGCTTGGAGCAGCCGACACAGAGACTCAGTGGGGGAATGTCACCGTGCGAGGCCTTTCAGCCAGTAGTGAGGTGAGTAGAGGTGAGTTGTATAGAACCCCCTCGCCTGTACAACCCACTGAATGGACACAGTGAATATTTTGTGTATCACAGTTGGATTGAAGCTCCTCAGAGAGCGACATGATCTGTGTGGAAAACTTCAATACCCTTTGCACTATTTGTAAAAAGCATTTTGAAATGTCTAATGTCTGTTTGTCTGGGTTAAAGTGTGTCAGAATGCAACATGATATACTCAGATAAGCTGAACATCATTGCAGTCTGTGTGGTGGCCATTTTGAAATGATTGTAATGTTCTTTCAGATATTTTACAAATAAAGTATATTTCTGGAAAATTAACTCTGCTCTGACATCTCTGTATTGTGTTCAATCTCACTGCAACCCGGAATGTTCCATATTGTACAGGCATGAGACTGCCTCTGGTGAGGGAGTGCTTGACTCTCACTCTGGCTAACAACATCGGGAATGATTTCAATTCCAGTTTCTTCCCACTTGTTCAGACCAATCCCACTGGAATTCCACTCACGGTTTGAAAAACCGTCTCTTGTTTCGGAGTGACTCTGCTGACGAGTTGAAGTGTCAAAGGTTAAAGTTCAGTCAATGGACAGCCCTCAAGGGGATTGGCTCTCAGCCCAGTTGACAGGAGAGGTGATGTGGAGGAATCCAGTCAGTGTTCATTGGAACGTATCACTGTCAGGTGTTTACTAATTCCAGGCTCCACCCACACAACAAGGTCATTGATAAGCAGTAACTGGCTTCTAAAAATAGTTAGCAGCTTGATCTTGATGAGATAGTGAATCTTTGACTTGCTTACGACACGATTCTCACGTACAGGCTCGTGAAAGGTTTCTGATTGGATGATAACCATAGAATCATAGAATCCCTACAGCGTAGAAGGAGGCAATTTGGCCCATCAAGTTTGCACCAACCACAATCCCACCCAGACCCTGTCCCCGCAACCCCACACATTTACCCTCCTACTCCCCCTGACTCTAAGGGGCAATTTAGCATGGCCAATTCATCTAACCAGCACGTCTTTCGGACAGTGGAAGGAAACCAGAGCACCCGGAGGAAACCCACGCAGACATGGGGAGAATGTGCAGACTCCACACAGACAGTGACCCAAGGCAGGAATCGAACCCGGGTCCCTGGTGCTGTGAGGCAGCAGTGCTAACCACTGTGCTACCATGCCGCCCTGATGAAATATTGAATTTATCTAAAACACAGCTGCTGAGTTGACTGTTTCAGATACAAACTCCTCTGGGCTGCTAGTGGGCACAACCTTTATCCCCAACCACCCCCCCCCCCCCATCTACCCCCCTGCCATCTACCCCCACTCCCCACCCTCCACCCCCCACCCCAACTCCAAATGTTTCAAAACCCTGGAACTCCCATGTTCCCAATGCTCCCACATTCCAGGATCTCCCTCCCAGTTCTCTAATATCCCAGCATTCCCCTGACATGCCTCTATTAACGAGGAGCCCATTCATCCTCCTGCCTCAGACTGACTGAGACGCTCGCCATCCTGACTTGGAAATATATCACCGTTCCTTCACTGTCGCTGGGTCAAAATCCTGCAACTCCCTCCCTAATAGCACTGTGGGTGTACCTACACCTCAGGGACTGCAGCGATTCAAGAAGGCAGCTCACCACTACCTTCTCAAGGATAATTAGGGATGGGCAATAAATGCTGGCCTAACCAGTGACGATGTGGAGAGCTTGTGTGGCTTTTGCTACCAAATAAACCTGTTGGACTTTAACCTGGTGTTGTTAAACTTCTTGCTGTGTCTAACCAGTGACGCCCACATCCATAAATGAAGAATAAAATGACTGGCAGTTTTCTGCTGTGTTCATTCCTGGAACAGGCTCAAAATCCATTCTCACACATCAGATTCCACAGTCACTCCATCTGGAAAAGTATCTGAGCCATTTTCCCATTAGTTTCCGCACTGTTTTGGAATTCCGAGATTAATTGCAACTCGAGACGATCTTGTTGAATGTTTTTAAGGCAAGGAGAGATAAATTTTTGAAGAGTAAAGGAATTAAGGGTTATGGTGAGCGGGCGGGTAAGTGGAGCTGAGTCCACAAAAAGATCAGCCACGATCTTATTGAATGGCGGAGCAGGCTTGAGGGGCCAGATGGCCGCACCCTGCTCCTAGTTCTTATGGAGTCCCCTACACTTTACAATGGTCTGAGGGAAGCAGCCTGGCCTAGTCAAACACAGTCCCCTCACTGGCTGCCAACCACATGCTCAGAGACTGCATCGCACTCTCCACCAGCGGGGCTGAGACTGAAACTAACCCTCTGGGATCAGTGAACATCTCAACTCTCTGACCAATGGAGGGACAGCTTGCTGTGCGCTAGCCCAGGGAAGGCAGTGCTTGTAACGATGCAATGCTGCAGACTTCATCAGGAATAATAAAGGTATTTACTAACAAGGAAAAAGAGGCCCAAAGCCCCAGGCTGCCACAGCCCCTACATGCCCACTACATGGCTTCTAGCTGCCTTCTGCCTGAGAGAGGACTCCACCCCCTCAATCCCAATTAGTTCCTCAAGCCAGGTGACCCTCTTCTGCTGTGTTGCCCTTCAAGGGACAATCACCACCATGCTGCAGTGTCACTGGACGATAATCCAGGATCTCAGCTCTGGGGACACGGGTTCAAATCCCAACGCGGCAGATGGTGGAATTTTATTCGAATTAATAAAATCTGGGACTGAAAGGGTGTCTCAGTAATAGTGACCACAAAACTATCAGTGACTATTGTTGTAAAAACCCATCTGGTTCGCTAATGTCCTTGAGGGAAGGAAATCTGCTGTCCTTACCTGGTCTGGCCTACATGTGACTCCAGAGCAATGTGGTTGACTCTCAACTGCCCCTCTGCAATGGCCGAGCGAGGCACTCAGTTCAAGGACAATTAGGAATGGGCAACAAATGCTGGCCACAAAGGGTTTTTAAAAAATCTAGCGGCCCTGAAAGGATGGATTCCTGCGCTTGTGGAGATGTGTAGCTGGGACTGGGCAGGTGAGTGTGAATGCACTACAGTCAGTAATGGTCCACGGCTGATTGGTGGAGTATGGAGCATGGCGTGTGCTTGGAGCAGAATTTTTAACAAGTTATCCTGAGGGAATTGAAGTGACTGTTTTGACTGCTCCTGACAGTTTCCAAGTTTTAAATATCGAAAAGTGATGTGATGATACTGTGTTATTTTGAAACATTTTACGTTGAAGGTGGGGCTGCTTTAAGAGGCAGTGTTTTGTTGCAAGAGTCAATTTGTCTGGGAAAATATGCAGCAAATGCTAAGATTGCAGGATAATAACTGATTTTAGCCAGGAATGTGATACTTTGTAGAGTTAGGGGACCTTTTGTTTATTTAGGTTCTCCTGGGATTTTAGACTCGGTGTGCAGAGTCATGTGAGCTTTTGATTAGGTTGATTTATAGGGACAGTCATGTGATTAATGGGAGGAGCTAAGCTTGCAGGACAGACCAGTTTCATTTTCATTTTAAAATACAAGCAATTGCTGCCTGTACCTGCTAGAAGAAACAATGGGTGGAAATCTCCCAAAAAAAATTCAAAGTGCTGAATTTGTGTAAAAACTGGAGTAAATTCTGCTGTTTTTCCCAGTGGGAGTATCAAAATGAATCTCCCACACCTAGCGAGAATCATTCCAAAAATCTGGGGGCAGGGTCTATTCCAGCTGGAGAGGTCGGCAGCATAACGCTGAGCGGGCCACTGCACATGCACCGATCTGGCAGCACCGAGATCGGCACATGCGCAGTATCCCGCTCAGCTGGCCTCCCGATCGCTGCAACCCCGCATCGCTGGCCATACAAACTCCACCCCCCATCAGCCAGCCTCGATCTCCCCCCTCCTCCCCCACCTCCGGCAGTCCTGATCTCCCAATCCCCGCCCCCTACGGTCCCAAACCGCCCCCGCGGCAGGCTGACACCCCCCACCCCAATGGTCAGCCCCCATCAACCCTTCCCTCCCTCTGCTCACAATCCTGACTACAGAGTGGCAATGGGACCCCCTATGCCCACCAATCTCCCCCCATAGTTCCCGCCCCCTCTGGCCCCACCCCTTTGGCACTGCCCAATGCCTGGTGGGCAGTGCCAAAGTGCCCCCTGAACATTGCCACTTTGCCCCTTCGGCAGTGCCAGGGGCCAGGCTGGCATTGCCAAGCTGGCCCCTGATGCTCTGGGGTCTTCCCTTCACTCCAGTGGGGTCGGGCCGCCAGCTCCCCATTAGGGGGGAGCTGTTGTACTGGAGTGAAGCACTCCTGGCTGGGGGGGAGGGGAGAGGCTAAGGGTCTTTCTGAGAGCTCTAGAGATGGTAACCTAAGTCAAAGCAAGTATGTCTTTGTTTTGCTAACTAAGTTGAAAGAGGGGTTTAAGTTATAAGAGAAACTTTGTTTGAATTGGAACTCATAGTGAGAGGTGGGCAGTTAAGAATTGTATGTTGTCATGTTTAAGCATTGTTCAAATATTAGATATTAAGCTAATTCATTTGTTATAGTTAAACTGTATTGTTAATTAAAGCTTGTTTTGATAAAAGCTTCCGAGTTTGTCAGTAAAATCGCGCCTGGATTGAAACATCCTGTCCTCACATTAATGCCAAAATAGAAAATTGTTGGGGTCAAGTCTGGCTTCAAAACCTTGGGGTTTCTGATCTGGCACCCTAACACTGACTGAAAGTTTAACAGAGTTATCTATAATCAGTGATTGAGCCCAGTGGCAGAGAGTAATCCAGGATAACACTCCAGTGCAGTATTGAGGAAAACCACTTCATGTTCCTTGGAGACACTCAGCTCTGGAAATTCCTCAGAGGTCAACCTGCTTTCCCACTCTAATCTTAGCAGGAGACTGGATTCCCCAGAGAGATGTGTGGGAACGCCAGGCGAATGATGGAGTCAATCCCTGTCATATTTCAGGGACTCTTGGTGTCATGAGGGGCTTTGGAAAGCAGCCTTCCTCAGTGTTCCAAGTCCAGAACACACGGATCCGACTAATCCCAGTGGGGAAGGAAAGTAGGTGTTGTTGGGTGTGAGAGTTGGTGGGTGTGATCATCTTACCAAGGGCAGACTTCTGTCACCAATCACCCTTTATTTACAGTGAGATTTGAACGCCGCTCGGCAGCTACGGAGTGTAGACCAGCCCCAAGTCTGTCAACTGCCAGACTGAGTGGACCCAGCTGGGTTTAGACCCCCAGTTATTCCTTCCCTATTGGATGCAGCCTCACTCACTAATCAGGGATCTCATACTCTACGTGACCCATGGGGAGATCTATTAACAATCCCCAAGGCCATCATTACAGTGAGAATCAGTTGAGGCAATGGAGGAGTTGCAGTGAGGGGGAGTCAGTTAATTCATGCCGGTTTAGCAGGAGGAGGGGGCTGCCTGAGATTGGAGCAGAAGAAAATATCCTTCACAATCTGAAGAACATTTTCCCAGTTGACTGGTCCAAGGTAATTGGATCTCCGCTTGTTTGACAAGAGGCTCCAAGTAGCTCGCCCTGAAGGGATGTGTGGCACGGTAGCACAGTGGTTAGCACTGCTGCCTCACAGCTCCAGGGACCCGGGTTCGATTCCCGGCTTGGGTCACTGTCTGTGCGGAATCTACTCGTTCTCCTCGTGTCTGCGTGGGTTTCCTCCGCGTGCTCCAGTTTCCTCTCAGGGTCCATAGATGTGCAGCTTAGGTGCTTTGGCCATGCTAAATTGCCCCTTAGTGTCCTGAGATGCATAGAGGGATTAGTGGGGTAAACATGTGGGGTTACGGGGATAAGGCCTGGGTAAGATTGTCCCTTGATGTGGACTCAATGGGCTGAATGGCCTCTTTCTGCATTGTAGGGATTCTATGATGTGACAACTTCTGATAATACACCGCCTCTTTATCCTGAAGCTTTTTTATTTTTTATTTTAATTGTTATTTTACTTACATAGAATCATAGAATCTCTACAGTGTAGAAGGAGGCCATTTGGCCCATCAAGTCTAAACCGACCAGAATCCCACCCAGGCCCTATCCCTGTAACTCCACATATTTACCCTAGCTAGTCTCACTGACACTTCGGGGCAATTTAGCATGGCCAATCCACCTAACCTGCACACCTTTGGACTGTGGGAGGAAACCGGAGCACCCGGAGGAAACCCACGCAGACACAGGGAGAACATGCAAACTCCACACAGACAGTGACCTGAGCCAGGATTCGAACCCAGGTCCTTGGTGCTGTGAGGCAGCAGTGCTAACCACTGCGCCACCGTGCCGCCCCGGAGCTGAAGCTGTTTCACTTTTTGAACATTTACAAGCTCCGGACTCCACCCACAGGAGCAAGGATCAAACATCAATTGGTTGTCTGCTGCCTCACTCTGTTTGTATTCTGCCGTGTCCCAGTTGCCAGCTGTCTCACCCTCCAGACACCAGGTTGTAGTGTCCTGCTCGTACCTCAGACCGAGACTTTACAGGACAGTGGCTGTGCTGCACGATCACAGATCCCGGCTGCCATGGACACCGGCATCTCTCCGGTACGACAATTAATCCCCATCTGCCCCCTCAGATAGTGGACAAAGTTTCAAAGCAGTTCCTCTGGGTGTCCAGCCAACTTCCTTACCCTCAACAAATGTCGACTGCAAAGCCAATGATCTGATCTCTACGTGTGGGATCTTGCTGTGCACAATTTGCCACATTTCCTTCACTACAACAGGGACTAGACACCAAGATGTCTTTCATCGGTTGGAAGGAGCTTCGGGGAGGCCCTAAGGTTGTGATGGGGCTATAGAAATATTAGTTCTTCTCTTTTTTACTGTTCTCTCTCACTCCAAACTGATAAAGAATGTTTGGGCTTCCTTAGTTACAGGTGAGACTATAATCACGCTGCGATCACTATGCTCGTGACATTGCACTGTAATAGGGGAGTACGGTGGCACAGTGGTTAGCACTGCCTCACAGTGCTGGGGACCCGGATTCAATTCCTAGCTTGGGTCACTGTCTGTGCGGAGTCTCCCCGTGTCTGCGTGGGTTTCCTCTGGGTGCTCCGGTTTCCTCCCACAGGCTGAAAGATTTGCTAGTTATATGCATTGGCCATGCTAAATTCTCCTTCCGTGTACCCAAACCGGCGCTGGAGTGTGGCAACTTGGGAATTTTCACAGTAACTTCATTGCAGTGTTAATGTAAGCCTGCTTGTGACACTAATAAATAAACTTATCATGCTGTGGATAGGTTTTGATTTGATTTATTATTGTCACATGTATTAATATACAGTGAAAAGTATTGTTTCTTGCGTGCTACACAGATAAAGCATACTGTTCATAGAGAAGGAAACGAGAGAGTGCAGAATGTAGTGTTATAGTCATAGCTAGGGTGTAGAGAAATATCAACTTAATGCAAGGTAGGTCCATTCAGAAGTCTGATGGCAGCAGGGAAGAAGCTGTTCTTGAGTCGGTTGGTACATGTCCTCAGATTTTTGTATCTTTTTCAGTATGACCTGGGTGCATGGGATCCTTAATTATGCTGGCTGCTTTTCTGAAGCAGCGGGAAGTGTAGACGGTGTCAATGGATGGGAGGTTGGTTTGCGTGATGCACTGGGCTTCGTTCACAGCCCTTTGTAGTTTATTGTGGTCTTGGGCAGAGCAGGAGCCATACCAAGCTGTGATACAACCAGAAAGAATGCTTTCTATGGTGCATCTGTAAAAGTTGGTGAGAGCCGTAGCTGACATGCCAAATTTCCTTAGTCTTCTGAGAAAGTAGAGGCATTGGTGGGCTTTCTTAACCATAGTGTCAGCATGGGGGGACCAGGACAGGTTGTTGGTGGTCTAGACACCTAAAAACATGAAACTCTCTTCCATTTCTACTTCGTCCCCATTGATGTAGACAGGGGCATGTTCTCCTTTACGCTTCCTGAAGTCGATGACAATCTCCTTTGTTTTGTTGACGTTGAGGGAGAGATTATTGTTGCCACACCAGTTCACCAGATTCTCTCTCTCATTCCTGTACTCTGTCTCATCATTGTTTGAGATCCAACCCACTACAGTGGTGTCGTCAGCAAACTTGAAAATCAAGTTGGAGGGGAATTTGGCCGCACAGTCATAGGTGTATAAGGAGTATAGTAGGGGGCTGAGAACACAGCCTTGTGGGGCACCGGTGTTGAGGATGATCGTGGAGGAGGTGTTGTTGCCTATCCTCACTGATTGTGGTCTGTGGGTTAGGAAGTTCAGGATCCAGTCGCAGAGGGAGGAGCCGAGGCCCAGGCCATGGAGTTTGGAGATTAGTTTTGTAGGAATAATGGTGTTGAAGGCTGAGCTGTAGTCGATAAATAGGAATCTGACATAGGTGTCCTTGTTATCTAGCTGTTCCAGGGTTGAGTGTAGGGCCAGGGAGATGGCGTCTGGTATGGACCTGTTGCGGCAGTAGGTGAACTGTAGTGGATCCAGGTAGTCCGGGAGGCTGGAATTGATTCGTGCCATGACTAACCTTTCGAAGCACTTCATAATGATGGATGTCAGAGCCACCGGCCGATAGTCATTAAGGCACGCTAAGGAGAACCATGGTTAAAGGCAAACATGTTCTAATTCACATCCAAAACACAAATGTCTAATCGATTGTTTGAGAAACATGATGGTTATATGTTTGCAAACTGTTGTCAGGATTGACAGAGAGACACACTTCACAGATACTCATCACTCCTCACTGAACACTATAAATACAAGGAGGTTACAACTGATTGATTGCAGCTTTTCTGCTGTGTTTTAATGGGTTATCTCAGTCTGTTGCTCCAGGACTCCAGAACCTCTGCCCCAGTGACACCTGGGAAGTTTTTTTTTCCTTAAGAGGTACTTACCTTAGAGGGTTCGATCTCATTGTTCCAGTGGAGCAGCTAGAGTGGTGTTTTCAGGAGAGGAGAGCTAGTGGGTAAGAGGTGTTTTTAAATTACTCTATTTTCGGAGTGTTTTTTTTTCTCTAAGGCAGCTGGGAGGGTAAAACTGGAAGTAGGTCCCAGTGACACCTGGGAAGTTTTTTTTTCCTTTGAAAAGCGGGTCGCTCTATCCAACGGGCAGCGTTGTGAGAGGGAGCAGAGTGAAGGCTGAAGGGCTTTGGCTCAACGGGCTCAGGCAGAAACGGGCGAGGCAGGGAAGGTTTAGTTCTTAGTTTCTCCTGTGTTATTTGAAGAAAGGAGGAATTATGAGTGTGAGGCCAGTTTGTTGTTCTTGGTGTCGGATTTGGGAGGTCCTGGAGTCTCCTAGCCTCCTGGACGTCCATATCTGCGCCAGGTGCATCGAGCTGCAACTCCTAAGGGACCGCGTTAGGGAACTGGAGCTGCAGCTCGATGACCTTCGTCTGGTCAGGGAGAATGAGGAGGTGATAGAGAGGAGTTACAGGCAGGTGGTCACACCGGGGCCACGGGAGGCAGACAAGTGGGTCACGGTTAGGAAGGGGAAGGGGAAAGGTCAGGTACTAGTGAAGGGGGCGACCTTTATGCTTAAGACAACTTTTATGCTTAATATCATGGACATTTTTACGCGTGTATATCAAATTTATTTTAAAATATTGTCAACAGTTCACAGCAATGCGATGACTCATGGAGAGGCCCCTTGCACCCCCTAATCACTTCAGACAGCCTTAATCACTTTAGACTCCAAGCAGGGAAACACAGACAATAGCTCAACTGATTGGATTATGCAAGAAGCTCAAATCACAAAGGGAGCCCTCCAGAAAGAGACCAGCCCAGGGGAAATGGGATCAGCTCCACCTATCTATAATGGCTGTTTTAATATCTCGCTATTGTGCCACTGCTTTGTGTTATTAGCAGGCGCTGATCATGTAACTGGTAGTAAATGATGAGCCTAGTACCATATGTTTGGTGCGAAGTTCAAAACCCTATAAATTGTAAAGCGCCCAATGGCCAGGAGAGCAGTTGACGAGCAGCTGTCTCTCCCCAGGCCTGCGGTTTTGTTATTTTAAACAGAGAATAAAATTTGTGTTGCCTTTTTGTACTGAACTCATGTCTGCTTGTCTTTCATGCTGGTAGGAAGCGAGAAAACTTCCCCTTACATTAGAGAGTACCCCAGTGGCTGTGCCCCTTAACAATAAGTACTCCTGTTGAGTGCTGTTGGGGGGGGACAGCCTATCTGGGGGAAGCAACAGTGGCCGTGCCTCCGGCACAGAGTCCGGCCCTGTAGCTCAGAAGGGTAGGGAAAGGAAGAGGAAGGCAGTAGTGATAGGGGACTCTATAGTGAGGGGGTCGGACAGGTGATTCTGTGGACGCGGTGAAGAAACTTGGATGGTAGTTTGCCTCCCTGGTGCCAGGATCCGGGATGTTTCTGATCGCGTCCAAGATATCCTGAAGTGGGAGGGAGTAGAGCCAGAGGTCGTGGTACATATTGGTACCAATGACATAGGTAGGAAAGGGGAAGAGGTCCTGAAAGGAGAATATAGGGAGTTGGGAAGGGAGTTGAGAAGAAGGACCGCAAAGGTAGTAATCTCGGGATTGCTGCCTGTGCCACGGGACAGTGAGAGTAGGAATGGAATGAGGTGGAGGATAAATGCGTGGCTGAGGGATTGGAGCAGGGGGCAGGGATTCAAGTTTCTGGATCATTGGGACCTCTTTTGGGGCAGGTGTGACCTGTACAATAAGGACGGGTTGCACTTGAATCCCAGGGGATCAATATCCTGGCGGAGAGGTTTGCTAAGGCTACTGGGGAGAGTTTAAACTAGAATGGTTGGGGGGTGGGAATCAAATTGAAGTGACTGGGAGAGAGGAGGTTAGCTCACAAATAGAGAAAGCTTGTCGACAGTGTGAGAGGGAGGATAGGCAGGTGATAGAGAAGGGGAGCGCTCAGACCGAAGGTTTGAGATGTGTCTATTTTAACGCAAGGAGTGTTGTGAACAAAGTGGATGAGCTTAGAGCGTGGATCACTACTTGGAAATAGGATGTGGTGGCCATTACAGAGACTTGGATGACTCAGGGACAGGACTGGTTACTTCAAGTGCCGGGTTTCAGATGTTTCAGAAGGGACATGGAGGGAGGCAAAAGAGGTGGGGGAGTGGCACTGTTGATCAGAGATAGTGTCACGGCTGCAGAAAAGATGGACACCATGGAGGGATTGTCTACGGAGTCTCTGTGGGTGGAGGTTACGAACAGGAAGGGGTCAATAACTTTACTAGGTGTTTTCTATAGGCCCCCCAATAGTAACAGGGATGTTGAGGAGCAGATAGGGAAACAGATCCTGGAAAAGTGTAATAATAACAGAGTTGTCGTGATGGGAGATTTTAATTTCCCAAATATTGATTGGAATCTCCCTAGACTAAGGGGTGTAGATGGGGAGGAGTTTGTTAGGTGTATTCAGGAGGGTTTCTTGACACAGTATGTAGATAAGCCTACAAGAGGAGAGGCTGTACTTGATTTGGTATTGGGAAATGAACCTGGGCAGGTGTCAGATCTCTCTGTGGGAGAGCATTTTGGAGATAGTGATCATAATTCTATCTCCTTTACAATAGCATTGGAGAGAGATAGGATCAGACAAGTTAGAAAAGTGTTTAATTGAGGAAGGGGAATTATGAGGCCATCAGGCAGGAAATTGGAGGCTTAAATTGGAAAGAGGTTTTCTCAGGGAAATGTACGGAAGAAATGTGGCAAATTTTCAGGGAATATTTGTGTGGAGTTCTGCATAGCAACGTTCCAATGAGACAGGGAAGTTATGGTAGGTTACAGGAACCGTGGTGTACAAAGGTTGTAATGAATCTAGTCAAGAAGAAAAGAAAAGCTTACAAAAGGTTCAGGGAGCTAGGTAATGTTAGAGATCTTGAAGAGTATACGGCTAACAGGAAGGATTTTAAGAAGGAAATTAGGAGAGCCAGAAGGGTTCATGAGAAGGCCTTGGCAGGCAGGATTAAGGAAAACCCCAAGGCATTCTACAAGTATGTGAAGAACAAGAGGATAAGACGTGAAAGATTAGGACCTATCAAGTGTGACAGTGGGAAGTTTGTATGGAACCGGAAGAAATAGCAGAGGTACTTAGGAGTCGTAGCGTTATGTTGCAACTGTACACAACTCTGGTGCGGCCGCACTTGGAGTACTGTGTGCAGTTCTGGTCCCCACATTACAGGAAGGATGTGGAGGCTTTGGAGAGGGTGCAGAGGAGGTTTACCAGGATGTTGCCTGGTATGGAGGGGAGATCCTATGAGGAGAGGCTGAGGGATTTGGGATTGTTTTCGCTGGAAAGGCGGCGGCTAAGAGGGGATCTTATTGAAACATATAAGATGATTAGAGGTTTAGATAGGGTGGATAGTGATAGCCTTTTTCCTCTGATGGAGAAATCCAGCACGAGGGGGCATGGCTTTAAATTGAGGGGGGGTAGTTATAGAACCGATGTCAGGGGTAGGTTCTTTACCCAGAGGGTGGTGAGGGATTGGAATGCCCTGCCAGCATCAGTAGTAAATGCGCCTAGTTTGGGGGCGTTTAAGAGATCCGTAGATAGGTTCATGGACGAAAAGAAATTGGTTTAGGTTGGAGGGTCACAGTTTTTTTTTTAACTGGTCGGTGCAACATCGTGGGCCGAAGGGCCTGTTCTGCGCTGTAATGTTCTATGTTCTATGTTCTATGTACTTAATGAATACTTTATTTCAGTATTCACGATGGAAAAGGATCTTGGAGGTTGTAGTGCAGACTTGCAGTGGACTGAAAAGCTTGAGCATGTAGATATTAAGAAAGAGGATGTGTTGGAGCTTTTGAAAAGCATCAAGTTAGATAAGTCGCCGGGACCGGATGAGATGTACCCCAGGCTCCTGTGGGAGGTGAGGGAGGAGATTGCTAAGCCTCTGGCGATGATCTTTGCATCATCAATGGAGACGGGAGAGGTTCCGGAGGATTGGAGGATTGCAGATGTTGTTCCTTTATTCAAGAAAGGGAGTAGAAATAGCCCTGGAAATTATAGACCAGTGAGTCTAACCTCAGTGGTTGGTAAGTTGATGGAGAAGATCCTGAGAGGCAGGATTTATGAACATTTGGAGAAGTATAATATGATTAAGAATAGTCACCATGGCTTTGTCAAAGGCAGATCATGCCTTACGAGCCTGATTGAATTTTTTGAGGATGTGACTAAACACATTGATGAAGGAAGAGCAGTAGATGTAGTATATATGGACTTCAGCAAGGCATTTGATAAGGTGCCCCATGCAAGGCTTATTGAGAAAGTGAGGGGGCATGGGATCCAAGGGGACATTGCTTTGTGGATCCAGAACTGGCTTGCCCGCAGAAGGCAAAGAGTGGTTATAGATGGGTCATATTCTGCATGGAGGTCGGTCACCAGTGGAGTGCCCCAGGGATCTGTTCTGGGACCCTTATTCATTGTGATTTTTATAAATGACCTGGATGAGGAAGTGGAGGGATGGGTTGGTAAGTTTGCTGGTGACACAAAGGTTGGAGGTGTTGTGGATAGTGTGGAGAGATGTCAGAAGTTGCAGCGAGACATTGATAGGATGAAAGACTGGGCGGTGAAGTGGCAGATGGAGTTCAACCCAGATAAGTGTGAGGTGGTTCATTTGGCAGGTCAAATAGGATGGCGGAATATAATATTAATGGTAGGACTCTTGGCAGAGTGGAAGATCAGAAGGATCTTGGGGTCCGAGTTCATAGGACGCTTAAAGCAGCTGTGCAGGTTGAGGCTAAGAAGGCGTATGGTGTACTGGCCTTTATCAATCGAGGAATTGAGTTTAGGGGTCGTGAGATAATGCTGCAGCTATATAAGACCCTGGTCAGACCACACTTGGAGTACTGTGCTCAGTTCTGGTCGCTTCATTACAGGAAGAATCATAGAATCATAGAAACCCTACAGTGCAGAAAGAGGCCATCTGGCCCATCGAGTCTGCACCAACCACAATCCCACCCAGGCCCTACCCCCATATCCCTACACGTTTACCCGCTAATCCCTCTAACCTACGCATCTCAGGACACTAAGGGGCAATTTTTTCCCATGGTCAATAAACCTAACCCGCACATCTTTGGACTGTGGGAGGAAACCGGAGCACCCGGAGGAAACTCATGCAGACACGAGGAGAATGTGCAAACTCCACACAGACAGTGACCCAAGCTGGGAATCGAACCCAGGTCCCTGGAGCTGTAAAGCAGCAGTGCTAACCACTGCGCTACTGTGCCGTTCAAAAGTCAGGAGTGGGATTTGAACCCACGTCCCTAGAAAGGGACCAGAATTCACCAGCCTTAACACAAGGCAAGGAATCACACGCCTTGAGTCTGGCACCTTAGACCACTCAGCCAAACTGACAACTTGAAGGATGTGGAAGCCATAGAAAGGGTGCAGAGGAGATTTACAAGGATGTTGCCTGGGTTGGAGAGCATGCCTTATGAGGATAGGTTGAGTGAGCTCGGCCTTTTCGCCTTGGAGAGACGAAGGATGAGGGGTGACCTGATAGAGGTGTATAAGATGTTGAGAGGTATTGATCGAGTGGATAGTCAGAGGCTTTTTCCCAGGGCTGAAATGGTTGCCACAAGAGGACACAGGTTTAAGGTGCTGGGGAGTAGGTACAGAGGAGATGTCAGGGGTAAGTTTTTCACTCAGAAGGTGGTGGGTGTGTGGAATGGGCTGCCGGCAACGGTGGTGGAGGCGGATTCGATAGGGTCTTTTAAGAATTTTTTAGATAAGTACATGGAACTTAGTAAGAGAGAGGGTTATAGGTAAGCCTAGTAATCGCTAAGATAGGGATATGTTCGGCACAACTTCGTGGGCTAAAGGGCCTGTATTGTGCTGTAGTTTTTCTACGTTTCTATGTTTCTATTAAACCACTTGCCTGTCAGCAGCCCCCTGAGCTGCCACATATTCAGCTACACCAGGTTAAAGTCCAACAGGTTTATTTGGTAGCAAAATCCACACAAGCTTTCGGAGCTCCAAGCCCCTTCTTCAGGTTGAAGAAGGAGCTTGGAGCTCCGAAAGCTTGTGTGGCTTTTGCTACCAAATAAACCTGTTGGACTTTAACCTGGTGTTGTTAAACTTCTTACTGTGTTTACCCCAGTCCAACGCCGGCATCTCCACATCATGACATATTCAGCTGGCAGCTCCCAGGAGTGGCCACATGGTGCTGCTCTAAGCATTCACTCGCTCCAGCTCCATGCTACAGTTCATGAACAAACAGAGACATCTCACTCCACAATACCGCCACACAATTCACAACAAAGGAATTGTATTTATGACTAATTTCTCCAACAAGATGTTAGCCATTGCTCTAATTCACACTCCTGAGACAGACAGTACACAATCGAAACAAACAGCCCATAATCCACACTGATCCTCCAATGCAGTACTGAGGGAGTGCTGCACTGTCAGAGGGTCAGTACTGAGGGAGTGCTGCACTGTCAGAGGGTCAGCACTGAGGGAGTGCTGCACTGTCAGAGGGTCAGTACTGAGGGAGTGCCGCACTGTCAGGGGGTCAGTACTGAGGGAGTTCCGCACAGTCAGTGGGTCAGTACTGAGGGAATGCTGCACTGTCAGAGGGTCAGTACTGAGGCAGTGCCGCACTGTCAGAGGGTCAGTACTGAGGGAATGCTGCACTGTCAGAGGGTCAGTACTGAGGCAGTGCCACACTGTCAGAGGGTCAGTACTGAGGGAGAGCTGCACTGTCAGAGGGTTGGTACTGAGGGAGTGCCGCACTGTCAGAAGGTCAGTACTGAGGGAGTGCTGCACTGTCAGAGGGTCAGCACTGAGGGAGTGCTGCACTGTGAGAGGGTCAGTACTGAGGGAGTGCTGCACTGTGAGAGGGTCAGTACTGAGGGAGTGCTGCACTGTGAGAGGGTCAGTACTGAGGGAGTGCTGCACTTCCAGAGGGTCAGTACTGAGGGAGTGCTGCACTGTCAGAGGGTCAGCACTGAAGGAGTGCCGCACTGTCAGAAGGAGGGTCAGTACTGAGGGAGTGTTCCACTGTCAGAGGGTTAGTACTGAGGGAGTGCTGCACTCTCAGAGGATCAATACTGAGGGAGTGCTGCACTGTCAGAGGGTCATAGAACATAGAACATAGAACATTACAGCGCAGTACAGGCCCTTCGGCCCTCGATGTTGCGCTGACCTGTGAAACAAATCTAAAGCCCATCTAACCTACACTATTCCAATATCATACATATGTTTATCCAATGACCCTTTAAATGCCCTTAATGTTGACGAGTCCACTACTGCTGCAGGCAGGGCATTCCATGCCCTTACTACTCTCTGAGTAAAGAACCTACCTCTGACATCTGTCCTATATCTATCACCCCTCAATTTAAAGCTATGTCCCCTCATGCTCGCCATCACCATCCGAGGAAAAAGGCTCTCACGGTCCACCCTATCTAATCCTCTGATCATCTTGTATGCCTCTATTAAGTCACCTCTTAACCTTCTTCTCTCTAACGAAAACAGCCTCAAGTCACTCAGCCTTTCCTCATAAGACCTTCCCACCATGCCAGGTAACATCCTGGTAAATCTCCTCTGCACCCTTTCCAATGCTTCCACATCCTTCCTATAATGCGGTGACCAGAACTGTACGCAATACTCCAAGTGCGGCCGCACCAGAGTTTTGTACAGCTGCAACATGACCTCATGGCTCCGAAACTCAATCCCTCTACCAATAAAAGCTAACACACTGTACACCTTCTTAACAACCCTATCAACCTGGGTGCCAACTTTCAGGGATCTATGCACATGGACACCGAGACCTCTCTGCTCATCCACACTACCAAGTATCTTACCATTAGCCCAGTACTCTGTATTCCTGTTACTCCTTCCAAAGTGAATCACCTCACACTTTTCCGCATTAAACTCCATTTGCCACATCTCAGCCCAGCTCTGCAGCTTATCTATGTCCCCCTGTAACTTACAACATCCTTCCGCACTGTCCACAACTCCACCGACTTTAGTGTCATCCACAAATTTACTAACCCATCCTTCTACGCCCTCATCCAGGTCATTTATAAAAATGACAAACAGCAGTGGCCCCAAAACAGATCCTTGCGGTACACCACTAGTAACTGAACTCCAGGATGAACATTTCCTATCAACCACCACCCTCTGTTTTCTTACAGCTAGCCAATTCCTGATCCAAACCTCAAAATCACCCTCAATCCCATGCCTCCGTATTTTCTGCAATAGCCTAACGTGGGGAACCTTATCAAACGCTTTACTGAAATCCGTATACACCACATCAACTGCTTAACCCTCATCCACCACTTTACTGAGTACTGTACTGAGTCAGTACTGAGGGAGTGCTGCACTGTCAGATGGTCAGTACTGAGAGAGCGCTGCACTGTCAGAGGGTCAGTACTGAAGGAGTGCTGCACTGTCAGGGGATCAGTACTGAGGGAGTGCTGCACTGTCAGAGGGTCAGTACTGAGGGAGTGCCGCACTGTCAGAGGGTCAGTACTGAGTGAGTGCTGCACTGTCAGAGGGTCAGTACTGAGGGAGCGCTGCACTGTCAGAGGGTCAGTACTGAGGGAGTGCCGCACTGTCAGAGGGTCAGTACTGAGGGAGTGCCGCACTGTCAGAGGGTCAGTACTGAGGGAGTGCCGCACTGTCAGAGGGTCAGTACTGAGGGAGTGCTGCACTGTCAGAGGGCCAATACTGAAGACTAGGGACTGGTGTGGATTGGCTCAGGTCAATGATGTCAGGTTGCAGCACCCAAAGAGACCCTTCAGCTGGGTCAGTTATAAACCTTCAGGTAAACAAACACCCATTTCAAATCCCAATCCCCATTCCCAATCCAATTCCCAATCCCAACTCCCATTCCCAGTCCCATTCCCAATCCCACTCCCAATTCCAATCCCCATTCCCAACCCTAATCCCATTCCCATTCCCAATCCCAATCCTAAATTCCCAATTGCAATCCCCTATCCCCAATCCCAATCCTAAACCCCCAATCCTAAATTACCAATCCCAGTCCCTAATCCCAATCCTAAATTCCAAATCCCATTCCCATCCCCAATCCCAATCCCCAATCCCAATCTCCAATCCCAATCATAAATCCCCACTCCCAATCCCAATCCTCTTCCCCAATCTCAATCACAATCACAATCCCCATCCCCATCCCCAATCCCAATCCGAAACCCCATCCCCAATCCCCAATCCCCAATCCCAATCCCCATTCTCAATCCCCAATCCCAATTCCCAATCCCCAATCCCAATCCCCATTCTCAATCCCCAATCCCAATTCCCAATCCCCAATCCCAATTCCCAGGGGATCTTATCTATGTGTCGTTGCAACTGCTGACATCCCCAACTGCTGGGATGTCAGCAGTTGCAACGAGACATAGATAAGATGCAAGACTGGGCGGAGAAGTGGCAGATGGACTTCAACCCAGATAAGTGTATGGTGGTTCATTTTGGCAGGTCGAATAGGATGAAAGAATATAATATAAAGGGTAAGACGCTTGGCAGTGTGGAAGATCAGAAGGATCTTGAGGTCCGGGTTCATAGGACGCTCAAAGCAGCGTCGCAGGTGGAGGCTGTGGTTAAGAAGACGTATGGAATACTGGCCTTCATCAATAGAGGAATTGAGTTTAGAAATCAGGAGATAATGCTGCAGCTGTATAGGACCCTGGACCCACCTGGAGTACTGTGCCCAGTTCTGGTCGCCTCATTACAGAAAGGATGTGGAAGCCATAGAAAGGGTGCAGAGGAGATTTACAAGGATATTGCCTGGATTAGGTGGCATGCCTTATGAGGATAGGTTGAGAGAGCTAGGTCTTTTCTCCTTGGAGAGGTGAAGGATGAGAGGTGACCTGATAGAGGTGTATAAGATGTTGAGGGGTATTGATAGAGTGGATTCTCAGAGGCTTTTACCCAGGGTTGAAATGGTTGCCACAAGAGGTCACAAGTTTAAGGTGCTGGGGAGTAGGTACAGAGGAGATGTTAGGGGTAAGTGTTTCACTCAGAGGGTGGTGGGTGCGTGGAATTGGTTGCCGGTGGTGGTGGTGGAGGCGGATTCGATAGGGTCTTTTAAGAGACTTTTGGATAAGTTTATGGAAGCTACTAAGACAGAGGGTTATAGGTAAGCCTAGTAGGTAGGGACATGTTCGGTGCAACTTGTGGGCCGAAGGGCCTGTTTGTGCTGTAGCTTTTCTATGTTCTATGTTCTATTCCCAATCCCAATCCCAATCCCCAATCCCAATCCCCAATCCCAATCCCAATCCCAATCCCCAATCCCAATCCCAATCCCAATCCCCAATCCCAATCCCAATCCCCAATCCTCAATCCCTGACCTCATCAATCGGATCTGGAAAGGTGATAGAAATACCCCCAGGGCTGCGAATGAATTCCACAACCACCCCACTCTCTGCGCAAGAAAACCTCTCCTCATTTATTTTTTATTGAATAATGTTTATTTTTAGGAGCGGTCTTTATTCACGAGTGCGCTCATGTTCATTTTCTCTGGTGCCAGTTCATAAAACATCAGATTTAGAATATTTAAAAACTGCCCTGGAAGAGAAGGCCATTCAGCCCACACTGCCTGTTCTGGCCCTTTGAAAGATCCAGTCAATTAAACCCACTGCTGTCACGGTGGCACAGTGGTTAGCGCTGCTGCCTCATGGCCCAAGAGACCCGGTTTCAATTCCTAGCTTGGGTCACTGTCTGTGCGGAGTCTGTACGTTCTCTCTGTGTCTGCATGGGTTTCCTCCGGGAGCTCCGGTTTCCTCCCACAGTCCGAAAGACATGCTGGTTATGTGCATTGGCCATGCTAAATTCTCCCTCAGTGTACCCAAACAGGCGCCGGAGTGTGGCGACTAGGGGATTTTCACAGTAACTTCATTGCAGTGTTAATGTAAGCATACTTGTGAGACTAATAAATAAACTTTTAAAATAATCCTGCTTTTACTCCTTGATAATTATTCCTTTAAGGTTATTGTTGAACCTGCTTCCATTATCTATGTGCAGAACACCCTAGATGATGCTTACAATTGTATAGTGTTGGTTGCAGTTCGGTGGGTCATAATCTTTATTGACTCTTTGAAGAATTTATAAATATACGATAAAGGATACAAGCTAGGAGCAGTCTCCGTGCTGGCTGGTACACACTGCTCTGTCCAACACTCAATGACCCCCAAGTGCAGGTCATGTGTTCTCTTACATCAGTGTGTGCCGGTACTGTATTCAGTCTCACGTTAACCTTATTTGTGCCAGACGCTTACACAACACTAACCAGGAATTAGTCTGACAGTTTGATGGGGAGGGATTGGAACTTTCTGGATTGCCAGGTCAAGTGGGACTGGTGACTAATGGCTCATCTATATCTATGGAGTCAAGTTGTTTGTCCAGCTGTTGTGGGACCAATGCTTTATATCACAAGTGTGGGATTTACACTATCAGTTATGGATCCTGGAGTTATTTGCAAATGTTATTCACCCATGGTCACAGTCCCAACTTCTGACTGAATCTCTCCTGAAGAACTGTTTAATTTCCCAGATCCTAACTGCATTTATTTGTGAGTATCTCTCCCTCTGAGTGTGTGTTTCTCTCTGTCTCTCTGTGTGTGTCCCTCTCTCTTGCTCACTGTCTTTTTCTGTGTACGTGTGTGTCTCCCTCTCTGTCTGTGTCTCTCTCTGAGTCTCCTTCTCTGTCTGTGCGTGTATCTCTCTCGCTCTGTGTCTGTCTCTCGATCTGTGTGTGAGCCTGTCTCACTCTCTCCCCATCTCTCTGTCTGTCTCTCTGTCTCCCAGTGTGTGTGTGCATCTCTCTCTCTGTCACTCTCTCTCTCTGTGTCCTCCGTCTCTCTCTTTTGCTGTGTGTGCAAATGTGTGTGTCTCTCAGTCTCTCCCTCTTTTATCTCTGTCTTTCTCTCCGTCCCTCTGTCTCTCCCTCTCTGTCAGCCTCTATTTCTATCTTGTCTCTCTCTATTCAGAGCAGCATTGGAGTTGGGACGTGAAACAAAGGCTGGGCTCTCATGCAGAGTAGATGCTGACAATAGGCTGGCCACATTCACTAGGCTGGGCGGGCAGTATGATGCTGCTGCTGTCTTTCTGAGTAAGGGAGAGTTCCCGGTCTGACTGTTTCGTCCTCAGTAACTGGGGACACTGGCTTTGGGAAGGGGATTGGGGGCTCATTGCTGGGACATGTGGCTTGTCTGGACACCCAGTGCCGCTCGGCTGCAGTGTGTGAAGCAAGGGGCCGGGCTACTTTCGCAGCGTTGGGAAGCTGCCAGCGACTGACGCACAGACCGCAACCTCAGCGCCTGTCAGCGAGTGTGACCAGCATAGCCAGGCCCCGCCCAGCTTAGCCAGGCCCCGCCCAGCTCGGCTCAGCCCCGCCCCCCGGCTCAGCCCCGCCCAGCCTGACATAGCCCTCCCGCCCCCCGGCTCAGCCCCGCCCAGCCTGATATAATCCCTCCCCCCCCCGGCTCAGCCCCGCCCATCCCGGATCAGCCCCGCCCAGCCTGACATAGCCCCGCCCTTCCCTGCTCAGCTCCGCCCAGCCCGGCTCAGCCCCGCCCAGCCTGACATAGCCCCGCCCCGCCCGGCCCAGCCCCGTCCAGCCCGGCACACCCCCGTCCAGCGCGGCATAGCCCCGCCCAGTTGAACGCCAGGGCTGGGGATGGAAAGTGCTGGAAGGTGGGGATGGAGCTCGGTGCTTTTCTCCGGAGCGGAGAGCGCGGCCATCCCATGAGACTGCCTCAGCCCTTTGACTAATGTGATTTAGAGCAAGCTTCTGGAACCTTCCAAACTGGCACCATGGTGGCAAAGGGCCACTTATACATAAACTGTTCATTTCTTTATAATTCATATTATATATACCTCATTTATGATGTATACTATATTTATATTACTTATATATTTTATAACATATAACTTTTATTTTAATCTATATTGTTTATATATTAAATGTTTATTTATAATTTATATTGTAAATATATTATAAATATATATATTTTATTTGTAATTTGTATTTATATTTTTATTTTATATATAATTTTTATTTATAACATAATTTATAGTTTATATAATTTATTTATAGTTTATATATATTTTATTTTGTCATTTATATTGTGTATATGTATATTCTATTTATAATTTATATTTATATCGATAATTTTGTACTTCTCCAGCTCTTTTGTAAGTTATGATATTTTAATTCTGCTTGTTCAGCCACAGATATTGAAATTAGGGTCAGGGTGAGTGTAGGTGACAGGTTTATAATTCTTCAAAGCCCCGGTGCGTGAACAGCAGCCGATAATATAAACCGAATCGATCCTAATCCACACAGCCTGGCATCGAGTTACCGCCTTTAATAAAGTAAAATGCCCCCAAGATACTTCATAGGAGCATTACCAAACAAAACATGACACAGAGGACAGAATTCTACCGCCCCGCCTGCCACGGGAATTGGAGCAGGTGAGGGGCGGAAAGGTCCGTTGATCGGAATTTTCCGGTTTGAGGACGAGCGAGGCCGTAAAACCCTGCCCAGAGTCTCAGCAAGCGATATTAGGGCAGATAGTCAAAGTTCAGGCAATGAGGTGGGTTTTCAAGAACATCTGAAAGGAGGAAAGATACAGACCAGAATTCTTCGGCCGTTCACGCCGGCAGGATTCTCCAGCGGGAATTCCAATTGGTAGCGGCAGGACCAGAGAATCCCGCGGCTAAGCAAACAACACCGGTGGGAAGTACGCGGCTGGGAGGCTGGAGAACCTCACCCACAGAGAGGCGGAGAATTTCCAGAGTTTAGGACCTTGGCAGTTGAAGGCTTGGCTGCTAATTCTGGACCCATCAAAATTGGGGATGCCCCGAGAGGACCAGATTTGAGGAACGTAGAGATCTTGGAGGGTTGTATGGATTAGGAGAGATTACTGAGATAGAGATAAAGGCATTGACTTCCTGCTGCGACCCACAGGAGGCATTCTGGGAATTCCTTAGAATTCATTGAGGCTAAAGTGAAGTGTGTTGAATATATAATGTTGGAATTACAGTATGTGGAGATAGTCCACGTATCTGAAATTGCATTACGTAGGAACATCGGAATTTGGGATTTAAAATTGACTGTGGTTCATTCAGTTCACCCCTTATGATCCTGCAAGAATAATGGAAATGCTGACTAATAATAACGATCAGACTGGCTGATAATGATGGATTTAGAATGCAGTTGAAAGTGTACAATGGATTCAGACGGAGTACCACGGGTCACATTGGAGCAATGCAGTTTGATCTGTGAATACAATATTCTCTCAGATCAAGAAGGGAAAGATTCAACTTCGAGATCGTTCCTCCCTGACAAAGACATCAAACACGTCCCTCTGCCATTGTCCAATGGGCAGAATGCAGTTAAAATGGAGATGAAGGGTATTCTAAGGTGATTCATGGTAAAAACTAGATGACTATATGGAGGTTTGCGGAGGAATTAATCTAAGAAAATATTATTTCACTCGTGCCATGGACACAGTTTATGAGCAGGATTTTGCAACCCCCCCTCCTCCCCCGCTTTGCGGTGGCAGAGGAGGGCCCATCATTGGCTGATGGCGGGATCCTCCAGGCCCACTTCTGCGAACGGGTTTTTCCATTGTTTTCCCCCAATCGCCAAGATACAAGGAGAAGTGGCTAGATGGGTGGAGAACTGGCTTGGCCATAGGAGACAGAGGGTAGTGGTCGAAGGGTCTTTTTCCGGCTGGAGGTCTGTGACCAGTGGTGTTCCGCAGGGCTCTGTACTGGGACCTCTGCTATTTGTGATATATATAAATGATTTGGAAGAAGGTGTAACTGGTGTAATCAGCAAGTTTGCGGATGACACGAAGATGGCTGGAATTGCGGATAGCGAAGAGCATTGTCGGGCAACACAGCAGGATATAGATAGGCTGGAAAATTGGGCGGAGAGGTGGCAGATGGAGTTTAATCCGGATAAATGCGAAGTGATGCATTTTGGAAGAAATAATGTAGGGAGGAGTTATACAATAAATGGCAGAGTCATCAGGAGTATAGAAACACAGAGGGACCTAGGTGTGCAAGTCCACAAATCCTTGAAGGTGGCAACACAGGTGGAGAAGGTGGTGAAGAAGGCATATGGTATGCTTGCCTTTATAGGACGGGGTATAGAGTATAAAAGCTGGAGTCTGATGATGCAGCTGTATAGAACACTGGTTAGGCCACATTTGGAGTACTGCGTCCAGTTCTGGTCGCCGCACTACCAGAAGGACGTGGAGGCATTGGAGAGAGTGCAGAGAAGGTTTACCAGGATGTTGCCTGGTATGGAGGGTCTTAGCTATGAGGAGAGATTGGGTAGACTGGGGTTGTTCTCCTTGGAAAGACGGAGAATGAGGGGAGATCTAATAGAGGTATACAAGATTATGAAGGGTATAGATAGGGTGAACAGTGGGAAGCTTTTTCCCAGGTCGGAGGTGACGATCACGAGGGGTCACGGGCTCAAGCTGAGAGGGGCGAAGTATAACTCAGACATCAGAGGGACGTTTTTTACACAGAGGGTGGTGGGGGCCTGGAATGCGCTGCCAAGTAGGGTGGTGGAGGCGGGCACGCTGACATCGTTTAAGACTTGCCTGGATAGTCACATGAGCAGCCTGGGAATGGAGGGATACAAACGATTGGTCTAGTTGGACCAAGGAGCGGCACAGGCTTGGAGGGCCAAAGGGCCTGTTTCCTGTGCTGTACTGTTCTTTGTTCTTTGTTTGCCACCCTAGTGAATCAACCTCCCCCCCCCGCCCCACCTCACCCTCCCATCGCCACCTCGCCAGATCAACCCCCGCCCTCTGCAGAGTTCCCTGCTTTCCTCCCCATCACAGAGCCATCCCTCTGCTTGCCCCATCATGGTCCCGCCCTTCAGACCCTGTCCCCTTGGCACTGCCCAATGGGGCACAGCCCAGGCAGCTTCAACGGCCTCTGTTCCCACCAGCGAGGCCATCTCGTCAAGTCCCCCATTGATGGGGACCATCTGTATCCTTGCCGGTGAAGACTCAACTGGCAAGGGAGTTAAGGTGAATGAGCCCAGACTCACTAATTCCATTTAAATTAGGTCATAAATATTGAAAAAGCTGTTGCCACTGGCAAAACAGTGCCAGTAACATTGCGAAAGGTGAAAAACTGGGCGCGAACCCCATTTTTCACCTCTTGCCTGCTCTTACTGGCTTGCCTCGCCAGTGGGCCATGAGTTTTGATACCTCGGTGGTCCAGGGTGGAGTAGAGAGGCCCTGGTGACTGATTTGTGACAGCCTTGTTCTGCTGACAGTTCACCCTTAACAAAGGGACCGGTGAATTTTACAAGTGGCAGTGAGATAGTCCACATTTTCACCTGAATTTCAGGGTATGTCTGGAGCTGATACTGCCAAAGTCACATGATATGTGGCCAGCCATCTTTAAAAAACTGCTGTGTCCATTTGATCGCTTTCACAATGTCCTTCCTGTACTGGACATTTATGTAATAATTATCAAGCGAGTAAGAGCAGCCTACCATGCTGTGACTATGAACACACAGCCTCTAAGTTGCGAGTGTGTAACTAATACCACAGCCAATAGGATACCAAAGCTTATTGAATATAAAACAAAGTGTGCAAAGAAATGGGAGTGGTTGCACGTGAGATTAGGTGTAATGGTTCATGCAATCTGATCGTGGGTTAGGTTGGTGATAGCGATGGATTGAAAGTGCTATTGAAAGGGTACAAGGAATCTTGAAGGGGTAACGTAGCTGACATAGGAAATGGTGCAGCCTGTGGGTGTAATAGTCTCCCAAATGCAATGGGGCTGGCTAGGACACATGTGACCCCATTTTTAAGTACAGGACTGAATTCAAACCCAGGAGTCACTTGGTTTATCATGTTTGATTTCAGTTAGAAGAAAGATCCTGGAAAGCATCGAAACAGAATGCCATTTCAAATCAGTGAGAGAGTCCAGGGGGTTATTAGAGATTCACAGCATTAGCTACAATAAATGGAGATCTTACCTCAATGAAATCAGACGGATCACCCGGCATCGACCTAGGCACTGGAAGCTGCAACGGCAAACCCAGTCCTGTCAGCCCTACAAAGTCCTCCTTACTAACATCTGGGGCCTTGTGCCAAAATTGGAAGAGCTGTCCCACAGACTAGTCAAGCAACAACCTGACAGTCACACTTACAGAGCCATACCTTACAGATTAGGTCCCAGACACCACCATCACCATTCTTGGGTATGTCCTGTCCCACCAGCAGGGCAGGCCCAGCAGAGGTGGCAGTGATATACAGTCAAGAGGGAGTTGCCCTAGGAATCCGCAACATCAACTCTGGACAAGCTGAAGTCTCAGGGCCTCAGGTTAAACATGGGCAAGGAAACCCCCTGCTGATAATCACATACGGTCCCCCCTCAGCTGATAAATCAGTACTCCTCCATGTTGAATAACACTTGGAGGAAGCACTAAGGGTGGCAAAGGCGCAGAATATACTCTGGGTGGGGGATTTCAATGCCCATTACCGTCAGTGGCTCGGTAATACCACCACAGACCAAGTTGACCGGGTCCTAAAGGACATTGCTACTAGACTGGGTCTGCAGCAGGTGGTGAGAGAATCAACAAGAAGAAAAAACATACTGCAGATGCATCTGTCCATGGCAGTATCAGTAAGAGTGATCACCGCACGGTCTTTGTGGAGACAAAGCCTTGTCTTCACATTGAGGATACCCTCCATCATGTGTGGCACTACCACCATGCTAAATTGGATAGAGTTCAAACAGACCTAGCTTCTCAAAACTGGGCATCCATGAGGCGCTGTGGGCCATCAGCAGCAGCAGAATTGTACTCAACCACAATCTGTAACCTCATGGCCCCTCTATACCTTTATCACCAAACAGGGGATCAACCCTGGTTCAATGGAGAGTGCGGGAGGGCATGCCAGGAGCAACACCAGGTATACCTAAAGATGAGGTGTCAACCTGGTGAAGCTACAACACAGGACGACTTGCATGCCAAATAACATAAACAGCAAGTGACAGAGCTAAGCAATGGCACAACCAATAGATCAGAACTAAGCTCTGTAGTCCTGCCACATCCAGCCGTGAATGGTGGTGGGCAATTAAACAACTCACTGGAGGAAGAGGTTCCACAAATATCCCCATCCTCAATGATGGAGGAGCCCGGCACATCAGTGCAAAAGATAAGACTGAAGTATTCACAACAATCTGTAGCCAGAAGTGCCTAGTGGATGATCCATGAGGGATCAATATTGGCCAGGACATCAGGACTAATTCACCTGCTGTTCTTCAAATACTGCCATGTGATCTTTTATACCCACTGGTGAAGGCAGATGATGCATCAGTTTTACGTCTCATCTGAAAGATGGCACCTGCACCAATGCAGCACTCCTTCAGTACTGCACAGTAGGGTCAACCTAGATTGTTGTTCTGAGGTCTTTGGAGTGAGACTTAACACCCAGTGACAGAGACTCCAGGATGACTTGGAAACTCCCCTTTGATGACAACACTGGAAGGGATTAACACTTCATTACACACATTAATCACTCAAAGTCTAGGGTGTCTTTCTCCATTGGAAGTCTGAGCTTAGTGAACTGACCTCAGTCAGGACACCAGCGTTAACAACACTTGACTGAGCGGCAAAAAGCCACCCGGAATTCCTGCTCCTAATGACTGTCCTCGCTGCCATATTGGAAAGCACAAGTGGGATTGTAGATTAACGGGGACGGTCTTGGAGGGATAGAGGGGAGACAGTGCATAAATCGGATTAATCTTGGATTGATACAGGACAATGGAGAGACAAGAGGGAACTGGAGTTCAGATGTAATGGCCGGAGCCTTCATTCATCAGCCTTCCAGTTGGTTTTGTGTCAGGATACGGAAGCATTTGTGATCTCCAGTGAGTGACTGGTGATGATGACTGAGCGTTTAATGTTACTCCTCAATGCACTATCCATATTTGGCAGTGAAAAAGGCAGCTGTCGGTGCACCAGAGACTCAATGTGTTTGCACAGTGGAATGAGACAGAAATCTATCTCTGTGAATGAAGTGATAGTTTTCACATGTTCACCGACAGCACCCACTGCGACCTCAACGTCACTCTCTCGACCCCTCCACTGTGGCTAAACTGTCAAACTGCGGATCTGATATCCCATATTAATGAGCAGAAATCTCCTTCAATTCAATATCGGGATGACTGAAGCTATTGTTTTCAATCCTGATGACAAATTCTGCTCTTTATTCATTGACTCTATCCCCTACTCCTGGCAACACTCAAAAGTAGTCTGTTTGTAATCTTCATGTCATATATTTGACACCAGGATGAGCTTCTGACCTTATTTTTTTTCTAAGTTTATTTATTAGTGTCACAAGTTGGCTTACATTAACACTGCAATGAAGTTACTGTGAAAATCCCTTAGTCAACACACTCCGGCGCCTGTTCGGGTACACTGAGGGAGAATTTAGCATGGCCTAACCAGCATGTCTTTCAAACTGTGGGAGGAAACCGGAGCACCCGGAGGAAACCCACATAGACACGGGGAGAACGTGCAGACTCCACACAGACAATGACCCAAGCCGGGAATCAAACCCAGGTCGCTGGCACTGTGAGGCAGCAGTGCTAACCACTGTGCCATGTGCCACTCTTGTGCTGTCACCTATTACTGCCTCATAGCGTCGTGTGGGACTTCACCTCGGCTACTGGCACCTTCACTGATACCTTTCTCACCTCTAGATTTGATTATTCGAACGGAATACTGGCTGCTGTCCCATATTCTATCCTTAAATATGTGGTCACCGAAAACTTATTTGCTGGTGACTTAACTGGCAGCAAGTGCTGTTTCCTCTTTCACCCCCTGTACTCGCTGAACTACACTGGCTCCTGGTCAAGCAATGTGTTGATATCAAAATTTTCTACCTTGTTTTCAAATCATCCTAGGGGACCTCACCTCACCCCTTCTGTAACCTCTTCTAGCTCAATTCCCAGTTTGGGAGTTTGCATGTTCTCCCCACGTCTGCGTGGGTTTCCTTCAGGTGCTCTGGTTTCCTCCCACAGTAAGAGGTAAAGAGAAGTAAAGAGATCCTCCCACAGTCCAGAGATGTGCGGGTTAGGTGGATTGGCCATGCTGAATTGCCCCTTAGTGTCCCAAGATGTGTAGCTTAAGGGGGTTGGCCTTTGTAAATTGTCCCTTAGTGTCCAGGTTAGATGAATTAACCACAGTAAGTATGTCGAGATATGGGGATAGGGCAGGGGAGAGGGCCTGGGTAAGATGCTCTTTCGGAGTGTCGGTGTAGATTTGGTGGGCCAAATGGCCTCCTCTGCACTGTAGGGATTCTATTTGCATCTATTGAGAATGGATAATTAGCCAGAGTTTGCATGCTTGAACTTTGACCAGTGACTTTGACCTATAAGCCTCAGTTCAGGATAGTATTTATTCAGATGGATGACTTCCACAGCAAATGCACACATTTACACATGCAGCTATGAAGATACACACACATATACTCACATGATCTGTGACATGCAACACTGCCAAAATCACCAAACCCATTACATTAGGATTGACCACGTGGTGCAAAAATTGGGTGAAGGATGGGTGTCCTTAGCTACTCTTTCTGATGTTAATTTCAGTGATTAGATTTGGATGAAACTATATTTAATCACAATCACCTATTGGAATTGAATGGCTGTGTCTGTCAGTTTCAGTGAGAGACACTGCAGGCTTGGAAATTCAATGTTAGCCTCTTGCGATATGGTAAGATCACTCCTTGCTTCCTTCCTGTTTACATTAGCACCAAGCTTCTCACTGCTGGTGTGGGCTTCCTACTTGTAAGCTTCATTTCAAATGTATCATGAACTGAAATATTTAATATTCAATCTCGGGTTGTACTGAAAACTTGAAATCAGGCAGCGAAGGAATTGTAGAAATACAGATGACCGAATGGATTCCGTAAGGTTAAAGTGGCTCAGGAATATTAAATAATTTAGCTTTTATATGGTGGACCTATTTGGAATCATCAGCAAATTAATGGAAGGTGTTGTCGACAGGGCTATCCAGCAGCAGTGACCCACTCACTGATGCTCAGATTGGTTCCCTTGGCCTTTCACAAGCCTGGACGATTCGGTCATTGGTCCAATACAGTGTCAGCTCCCAGTTACAATCCTAGTGACCAGGGTTTCAGCAACAGTCGGTAAAATTCAGCCTGGAGGTTGGGAGATGTGCCGAGACCTCAAAGCAAACACTTTGACGCAGCTTTTGACGGCATACGAGTCAGCAAAGTGATGTCCACCTGACACTGTCACCAGCATCATTGTCTGCCCTCCCTTGTGGAGGAGGCAGCCAGTCTGTTTCCCAGTCTGCTCCGTGGGAAATGTTCCCTGTGAAAATTGGAGGGGTGGGGGGGGGGGGGGGGGGTGGGGCGCTGAGCTCGCTGGTGAAGCCGGCAGCTGAGTTCTTGCTGCGCGATGACGCAGGCGCCCCGATCTCCCAGTGTACTCGGAGAACAGGGCCCCCACTGCCGATCGCACACTCTGCCAGTCTAACCCTCCCCAGCCGATTGCTTTCTGTGCCAGAAAGGGACTTTTGTCTCTGGAGTGTGGAAGGTTTAGGGGTGATCTTATGGAGGTCTATAAAATAATGAGGGGCATAGATAACATAGATAGTCAATACCTTTTCTCAATGGTAGGGGAGTCTAAAACTAGAGGGCATAGGTTTAAGGTGAGAGGGGAGAGATACAAAAGGGTCCAGCGAGGCAATTTCTTCATAGAGAGGGTGGTGAGTGTCTGGAATAAGCTGCCAGAGTTAGTAATAGAGGCAGGTACAATTTTGTCTTTCAAAATTACATGGGAAAGATTGGTATAGGGAGATATGGGCCAAACATGGGCAATTGGGACTAGCTTAACGATAAGAACTGGGTGGCATGGACAAGTTGGGCCGAAGGGCTTGTTTCCATGCTGTAAACCTCTATGACTTTATAACCTTCTCTGCGAAGCTCCAACTTCCCTCCTTCCCTTCCACCCCTATTGTGAAGTTGTACGAACTAAGGAATAGCATGATGGGAAAATTGGTCAGCTATTTGTTACAATATAAGAACGGCTGACATGATAAGGCTGACTCCACATAACTTATGGCTGTATGAATAAGACAAGATAAGGTTAGGGATGAAGGCGTCACCGACCTTTTTCTGTTCCATCAAGGGACAAGATAAGGGTATGAATGATGAGACAAAGAGTTCTAGGAGGTCAGCAAGTTATGACATGATTAATGACATTGCTTATGATTCTATTACTAATCGAATTCCGAATATGCTCTGGTCACGCAAACTGATAATGATTATGTATAAATACTGAACTGATTCTTTGTGTAATTGCAGACTTGAGGAGGAATGAGCAAGTTGTACCAACTGCTCTCTGAACTCAAGTTTTCAGCCAAAACTGCATGCAGTCTTTCGTAAATAGAGGCTAATTATTTTGTTGGAACGAACTTTGTTGAGTTTTTCTATCACAGTCAAGAAGCAGGAAAGTTTCCACTTCAACATTTGCCGCTGCAAAGCAGAAACCAATATCCTGAGTGAATTCCATGGGGGAACTGAAGAAGTGATCGAGCCACGACCTGGAGGGAAGAGACGGACGCTGGCACAAGGTAAGATTCACCTTGGTCTCTCTCTCTCGGATCGGTGCTACGACCCCTCGTCCCTGACGGAGGACACTAACAGGTGACGGTATTCGAATCTAAATTGGACTGTGAGGAGAGTATTTAGGGTCAGGGATCTGATAGATTATTTAGGGTCAGGGACCCGATAGAGTATTTAGAGTCAGGGACCCGATTGTGGCTAGCCTAAGGTCAGGGACCCCTTGATCTCGTTTTACATCCGGATCAGGGTTACACAGGGTTAGTTTGGGTCAGGGACCCTGTGATTTGAATAGTTTGGGTCAGGTACCCTGTGATTTCATTAGTTTGGGTCAGGGACCCTGTGATTTGACTTTGGTACCAGGAATTCTTTTTCTTAACATTTTTGCCAGGGGCACAGTGTACTGACATTATGGGTCAGAGTTTAGACAAAACAGGGGGAAATCCTCCTTTGCTTTTTATGTGTTCTGAGTCCCCCGCTCAGGAACATAATTTACGTTGATTGAGTGCCGCATTAAACAGTAAATTGGGTAACGATATTTGGCCACTAGGCGAAACATGGAACTTGCGCTGCAGCAGAAAAAGCTATTTGGACAAAAAATGCAGGTTCCAAGTGGAAAACTTTAATTTCAAAATGGAAAAAAGAGTCGACTAGGCACCACGAACAATCGTTATTAATGAGTTGGAGGGATAACGCCTGTAAAAAAGGGATTGATGAATGTGTGGACGGGAAATCAAAGGATTGGGAAACTTTAAAATTGGAATGTGAACTTTGGGATGAGAAATCATCGGGTGATAGGCAGGCTGGGCTAGCCCATCAGATTAAACAACAGGAGGATCCTCCCAGTTGCTCTGGCATGCCGCTGTTTCCCTATTCAGGCGATACGGAGAAAGAGGAAGAGTTGACCCCTAGAAACGCTCTCTGGGTTAAAAATCTCCTCGATGCTGTTCAGCTTCCTCGTCAATTGGCTGTTATTAAATGTGCTGCGCACACGAAGGGGAACACTCCTGTGCAATTAGGGAATGCCCGTGCTGATTCAGCTGCTAAGGAGGCAGCTGTATCGGCCTCTGTGATTGTTCCCACTGGGGGTAATCAGGCTCTAAATCAGGTACCTGCGTTGGGGACGAAGGGCATGCCAGAGATAACTGAGGTTCAACAATTACAGAGGGACGCCTCTGATTCTGAGCGCAAACTATGGAAGTCAATGGGATGTTCGCACTCCTTGGCACGGGACCTCTGGCTTACCCCAGTTGGTCAAGTGTGTATTCCAGATTCTTTATTGCCGGTACTTATTGACTATTTGCATTCTTGTACCCATCTCGGCAAGGAGGGTTGGTACAGCTACTTCTAAAGACTTGGTGGCACCCAGATTTGAATACAGCAGCGCAAACGCGGCTGGATCGATGCCTCATTTGCAGGAGAAATAATAAGGGTAAAGGCATTAAATGCCCTCCTGGAACCACTCCCTTGCCAGCTGGTCCTTTTGCCTGTATACAGCTTGATTTTATTGAATTACCAAAAGTAAATGGCTATAAATATTGTTTAGTAATAATCGATGTGTTTAGTAAATGGATTGAAGCCTTACCCACCACGAATTGTACTGCACATACGGTGGTGAAGTTATTGTTGACAGAAGTTATTCCCCGTTTTGGGGTACCCAAAATGGTGAGCTCAGATAATGGACCACATTTTGTGGCACAGATTAATACTGAATTGTGCGACGCACTCGTAATTAAACAACAACTGCACTGTGTGTATCACCCACAGGCAGCAGGAATTGTGGAAAGAGCCAACGGGACTTTAAAAGAAAAATTATCTAAATTGACTGAAGAAACTGAATTAAATTGGCTAAAGGTATTGCCCTTGGCACTGTTTCACATGCGGGTGACTCCACATTCACGGACCGGACTGTAAGCTGCAGAGATAGTCTACGGTCGGCCAATGAGGACGCCCTCGGATGCCCATGAACTCGACATGCCCTCGACTTGACATGGATGCCCAAGCCATCAGGAGGTGCGTCAACACCAAATTCATCAGCCGCACTCACAAGACAGCCCCGAACATCACCCAAGCACAACGCAACGCCATCCACGCTCTCAAGACCAACCGCAACATTGTCATCAAACCAGCAGACAAATGAGGGGCCATCGTCATACTGAACAGAACGGATTACTGCAAAGAAGTGTACCGACAACTGAACAACGAGGAACACTACAGACAGTTACCCACAGATCTGACCAAAGAACATACCCGTCAACTCAACACTCTAATCAAGACCTTTCATCCGGACCTTCAGAACACCCTCCATGCTCTCATCCCACGTACTCCCCGCATTGGAGATCTCTACTTCCTCCCGGGCAGTGGGACCCTGTGCGAGAACCTCTCCGGCTATGTCGAGGGCATCCTGAAACCCATTGTACAAAGAACCCCCAGCTTTAGTCGCGACACTACGGACTTCCTACAGAAACGCAACACACATGGAGCAGTTGAACCAGGAGCATTCCTCATCACAATGGATGTCTCGGCACTCTACACCAGCATCTGCCACGACGATGGCATTGCTGCAACTGCCTCAGTACTCAACGCCGACAACTGCCAATCTCCAGATGCAATTTTACAACTCATCCGCTTCATCCTGGACCACAATGTCTTCAACTTCAACAACCAGTTCTTCATCCAGACACATGCAATAGCCATGGGGACCAAATTCGCACCTCAATATGCCAACATCTTCATGCACAGGTTCAAACATGACCTCTTCACCTCACAGGACCTTCAACGGATGCTATACACTAGATACATCAATGACATTTTCTTCCTTTGGACTCATGGTGAACAATCACTGAAACAACTATATGATGACATCAACAAGTTCCATCCCACCATCAGACTCACCATGGACTACTCTCCGGAATCGGTTGCATTCTTGGACACACACATCTCCATTAAGGACGGTCACCTCAGCACCTCACTGTACCGCAAGCCCACGGATAGCCTCACGATGCTCCACTTTTCCAGCTTCCACCCTAAACATGTTAAAGAAGCCATCCCCTATGGACAGGTCCTCCGTATTCACAGGATCTGCTCGGATGAGGAGGATCGCAACAGACACCTCCAGACGCTGAAAGATGCCCTCATAAGAACAGGATATGGCGCTCGACAGTTCCGACGCGCCACAGCGAAAAACTGCAACGACCTCCTCAGAAGACAAACACGGGACACGGTGGGCAGAGTACCGTTCGTCGTCCAGTACTTCCCCGGAGCGGATAAGCTACGGCATCTCCTCCGGAGCCTTCAACATGTCATTGATGAAGACGAACATCTCGCCAAGGCCATCCCCACACCCCCACTTCTTGCCTTCAAACAGCCGCACAACCTCAAACAGACCATTGTCCGCAACAAACTACCCAGCCTTCACGAGAACAGTGACCACGACACCACACAACCCTGCCACAGCAACCTCTGCAAGACGTGCCGGATCATCGACACGGATGCCATCATCTCACATGAGAACACCATCTACCAGGTACACGGTACCTACTCTTGCAACTCGGCCAACGTTGTCTACCTGATACGCTGCAGGAAAGGATGTCCCGAGGCATGGTACATTGGGGAAACCATGCAGACGCTACAACAACGGATGAATGAACACCGCTCAACAATCACCAGGCAAAACTGTTCTCTTCCTGTGGGGGAGCACTTCAGCGGACACGGGCATTCGGCCTCTGATCTTCGGGTAAGCGTTCTCCAAGGCGGCCATTATGACACACGACAGCGCAGAGTCACTGAGCAGAAACTGGTAGCCAAGTTCTGCACACATGAGGACGGCCTAAACTGGGATCTTGGGTTCATGTCACTCTATCAGTAACCCCCACAGCTTGCCTCCTGGACTTGCAGAATCTCACTGGCTGTCCTGTCTGGAGACAATACACATCTCTTTAACTTGTGCCTAATGCTCCCTCCACTCACATTGTCTGTATCTTTAAGACCTGGTTGGCTGTAGAGATTCGCATTCTAATCAGTATTCTGTAACTTGATTTTGTGTCTCTGTATGCCCTGTTTGAGAGCAGATATCCACTCCATCTGACGAAGGAGCAGCGCTCCGAAAGCTAATGGCATTTGCTACCAAATAAACCTGTTGGACTTTAACCTGATGTTGTTAAAACTCTTACTATGCCCATGAAAAACCCTGGAGGGAGTAGACTTCCATGTGATGGGGGAACAGATGCAGAATTATTTGAAGCAATTAACACTTTCTCTGAAGTTTCTCCACTCACAGGTGAAACAGGCACACCTCCCAGTGACAGCAGGGACAGCCACCCCTCGATATCCAGTGATCAAACCCTGAGACTACGTATTGGTGAAGAACTGGGATAGAAAGAAGCTGGGACAACGCTGGAGTGGACCTTTTCAAGTACTACTGACCACACCGACTTCTGTCAAGCTTGAAGGATGTCCAAGTTGGATACACCTATCCAACTGCAAGAAGATAGTCTCCAACCCAGATATGAACACAGGATAGAACATAGAACAGTACAGCACAGAACAGGCCCTTCGGCCCACGATGTTGTGCCGAGCTTTATCTGAAACCAAGATCAAGCTATCCCACTCCCTATCATCCTGGTGTGCTCCATGTGCCTATCCAATAACCGCTTAAATGTTCCTAAAGTGTCTGACTCCACTATCACAGCAGGCAGTCCATTCCACACCCCAACCACTCTCTGCGTAAAGAACCTACCTCTGATATTCTTCCTATATCTCCCACCATAAACCCTATAGTTATGCCCCCTTGTAATAGCTCCATCCACCCGAGGAAATAGTCTTTGAACGTTCACTCTATCTATCCCCTTCATCATTTTATAAACCTCTATTAAGTCTCCTCTCAGCCTCCTCCGCTCCAGAGAGAACAGCCCTAGCTCCCTCAACCTTTCCTCATAAGACCTACCCTCCAAACCAGGCAGCATCCTGGTAAATCACCTCTGCACTCTTTCCAGCGCTTCCACATCCTTCTTCTAGTGAGGTGACCAGAACTGCACACAATATTCCAAATGTGGTCTCACCAAGGTCCTGTACAGTTGCAGCATAACCCACGGCTCTTAAACTCCAACCCTCTGTTAATAAAAGCTAACACACTATAGGCCTTCTTCACAGCTCTATCCATTTGAGTGGCAACCTTTAGAGATTTGTGGATATGGACCCCAAGATCTCTCTGTTCCTCCACAGTCTTCAGAACCCTATCTTTGACCCTGTAATCCACATTTAAATTAGTCCTACCAAAATTAATCACCTCACATTTATCAGGGTTAAACTCCATTTGCCATTTTTCAGCCCAGCTTTGCATCCTATCTATGTCTCTTTGCAGCCTACAACAGCCCTCCACCTCATCCACTACTCCACCAACCTTGGTGTCATCAGCAAATTTACTGATCCACCCTTCAGCCCCCTCCTCTAAGTCATTAATAAAAATCACAAAGAGCAGAGGACCAAGCACTGATCCCTGTGGCACTCCACTAGCAACCTGCCTCCAGTCCAAAAATTTTCCATCCACCACCACATGAAGGATGAAGATCTTCATTATATTTTTTGGACTTTCTGGTCTATTTGGCCTTCATGGCCACTCGGTAGTGAAAAAGCAAACTACCCGGGGACTGCATGCCAATACCTATTTACATATGTCATATATTTATGCTGAAAAATTGAATGTAAGCAAGTGTTGGGTTTGTACCCACATCCCCGTCCGTTAGCGGAACCGAACGGTTCTTTATGATAGCCTTTCCACTATATGGAACGGGCAGGGCAGCCAACGAACTGATTCCTATGGCCTCAGCATTGGAACAACTGGCAAATGTAACAGCGGCAGAAGCCAGGGCAACTGGACAGGCACTGGCCGAGGTCTCGGCTGAGCTGGTGGCTGTCCAGACCGTGGCATTACAAAATCGAATGGCTTTGGATTATCTGTTAGTCTTGCTGGGAGGAACATGCGCCATTGTAGGTCAGGAATGCTGTACTTATATCCCAGACGCCTCTGAAAATATCATCAACCTGGTCGACCATATTTAGAGACAGGCTGATCAAATTCAAAAGATTGGCCGTGAATTTCATGATTATGACTCACCGGGTTGGTTAGGATGGCTGGGGCACGGATTATTCGATTGGATCTTTAAGGCCTTCATGTTACTACTCCTACTGCTACTGGGGATAGGATTGCTTGGTTGCTTGTGCAAATGCATTTTTAATCGGGTCATGGATATACCTATTTAATTAGTTGTCATGATATGACAAAAGGAGGGAATGTGAAGTTGTACGAACGAAGGAATAGCATGATGGGAAAATTGGTCAGCTATTTGGTACAATATAAGAACGGCTGACCAAAGCTATTTCAAACTGCCAGACCGCTGTAAGACATGATAAGGCTGACTCCGCATAACTTAAGGCTGGATGAATAAGACAAGATAAGGTTAGGGATGAAGGAGTCACCGACCTTTTTCTGTTCCATCAAAGGACAAGATAAGGGTATGAATGATGAGACAAAGAGTTCTAGGAGGTCAGCAAGTTATGACATGATTAATGACATTGCTTATGATTCTATTACTAATCGAATTCCGAATATGCTCTGGTCACGCAAACTGATAATGATTATGTATAAATTCTGAACTGATTCTTTGTGTAATTGTGGACTTGAGGAGGAATTAGCAAGTTGTACCAACTGCTCTCTGAACTCAAGTTTTCAGCCAAACCTGCATGCAGTCTTTCGTAAATAAAGGCTAATTATTTTGTCGGAATGAACTTTGTTGAGTTTTTCTGTCACAGTCAAGAAGCAGGAAAGTTTCCACTTCAACACTATGGAGCTCCCCTCCTGCCTTTCCCTCTGTCGTAGCCCCACCTCCACTCAGGCCCCACCCCCTTGGTACTGCCCCAGGCACAGTTATGGTGCTCAGTGGGCAGTGCCAGGTGGGCAGTGCCAGGGTACCCAGTGGGCAGTGCCAGGCTGCCTGGCAGGCACTGCCAGACTGGCACTGCCCCATGAGCACTGCTTGACTCTGCCCCAACCACCCGGGGCTTCAATGTTCTCTGATCCCCCCCCCCCAGGGAGGCCATGGCACCTGGTCTCCGCCGATGGAGACCAGCTGTGATTCTCGCTGGCCGGAACTTTGATTAACGAGGAGGTAAGTGCAAGTGAGCCCAGACGATAATGTCCAGGACTCGTTAATGACGTGTGAATCATGTCATTAATATTGAAATTGGCTTTGCGCCTTTTCTGGGCATGAAGCCACTTTCTCCAGCAAAACATGGCCGCTACGATTGGGGGAGGTGAGAAACAGGGCGCGTTTCTGATTTTTCGCTTCTCACTTGGCCGTACCACTAGCCTCACTGAACGACAGGCCCTGAGTGTCATAACAGCAAGAAAACCAGAACGATTCGTGCCAGTCTGCTCGACATGGACCGGATCGCAATTGTCAGTTCTCGGAGGGGCAGGACCCAAATACATTGGAGAGCCTGACTGAAAGGCAATCGGCCCCATTTTGAAAGGGCGCCCTGATCTTACAGTGCATTGGGAGACACTCTTCCCCCCACAGCTATCGGGACTCCCCTCCCATCAGCAGCATTCAACAATGGTGCATTCAACTGGGGTGGTGAAGGGAAAGCAATGGTGTAGTGGAATTGTCACTGGACTAGTAATCCAGAGATCCAGAGCGATGTTCTGGGGACCCAGGTTCAAACCCCACCACAGTAGATGATGAAATTTGAACTCAATCAAAATCTGGAATTAAAAGTCTAACATTGACCATGAAACCATTGTCATCTAATTCACTAATGTCCCTTAAGGAAGGAAATCTGCTCTCCTTACTTGGTCTGGCCTACATGTGACTCCAGACCCACAGCAATATGGTTGACTCTCAAATGCCCTCTGAAATGGAGGGTGGTTAGGGATGGGCAATAATTTCTCAGCCCTAAATGATTCACACTTCATTCTGAGACCGTGCCCCTGTGTTTTAGACCCCCTGACTAGCAAAAACAATATCTCAGTGTCCACCCTACCCTGGATTCAAGGAACGCTCTTCCTTACCTCAGCAAATATTGAGGAATTGTGGTCCTGTTCCTGGGGCTGTGAGTTCAAATCCCAGCCCTGCTTTCCAGAACTAAGAGGGTGGATTGAGCAGAATGAGGACTCTGACAAGGGGGATAAAGCACAAGTGAAACTGGTAACCTCCTGTAACAGTAACACTGATTAAGAGGAAGAGAGAGTTGTATGTAATGTACAGGCAGCAAGGAACAGATCAGATGCTCGAGGAGTATAAAAAGTGCAAGAAGCTACTTAAGAGGGAAATCAGGAGGGCTAAAAGAAGACATGAGGTTGCTTTGGCAGACAGAGTGAAGGAAAATCCAAAGAGCTTCTATAGGTATGTTAGGAGCAGAAGGATAGTGAGAGATAAAATTGGTCCTCTTGAAGACCAGAGTGGTAGACTGTGTATGGAACCAAAAGAGATGGGGGAGATACTAAATGGTTTTTTTGCATCCGTATTTACTGAGGAAATGGACATGGAGTCTACGGAAATAGGGCAAACAGGTAGGGAGGTCATGGAACCTTTACAGATTAAAGGGGTGGAGGTGCTCGCTGTCTTGAGGCAAATCAGAGTGGATAAATCCCCAGGACCGGCAGGGTATTCCCACGGACCTTGAGGGAAGCTAGTGTTGAACTCGCAGGGGCCGTGGCAGACATATTTAAAATGTCAGTATTCATGGGGGAGGTGCCGGATGATTGAAGGGTGGCTCATGTTGTTCTGTTGTTTAAAAAAGATTCCAAAAGAAATCCGGGAAATTATAGGCCAGTAAGTTTGACGTCGGTGGTGGGCAAGTTATTGGAAGGTGTGATAAGGGATAGGATCTACAAATATTTGGATAGACAGGGACTTATTAGGGAGAGTCAACATGGCTTTGTGCGTGGTAGGTCATGTTTGACCAATCTATTAGAGTTTTTTGAGGAGGTTACCAGGAAAGTGGATGAAGGGAAGGCGGTGGATGTTGTCTACCTGGATTTCAGCAAGGCCTTTGACAAGGTCCCTCATGGGAGGTTAGTTAGGAAGGTTCAGTCGCTAGGTATACATGGGGAGGTAGTAAATTGGATTAGACACTGGCTCAATGGAAGAAGCCAGAGAGTGGTTGTGGAGGATTGCTTCTCTGAGTGGAGGTCTGTTGGGTCCATTGTTGTTTGTCATCTATATCAATGATCTGGATGATAATGTGGTAAATTGGATCAGCAAGTTTGCTGATGATACAAAGATTGGAGGTGTAATGGACAGTGAGGAAGGTTTTCAAAGCTTGCAGAGGGATTTGGACCAACTAGAAAAATGGGCTGAAAAATGGCAAATGGAATTTAACGCAGACAAGTGTGAGATATTGCACTTTGGAAGGACAAACCAAAGTAGAACATACAGGGTAAATGGTAGGACTCTGAAGAGTGCAGTTGAACAGAGGGATCTGGGAATACAGGTACAGAATTCCCTAAAAGTGACGTCACAGGTGGATAGGGTCGTAAAGAGTGCCTTTGGTACATTGGCCTTTATAAATCGGAGTATCGAGTATAAAAGTTGGAGTGTTATGGTAAGGTTATATAATGATGTGGAGATGCCGGCGTTGGACTGGGGTAAACACAGTAAGAAGTTTAACAACACCAGGTTAAAGTCCAACAGGTTTATTTGGTAGCAAAAGCCACACAAGCTTTCGAGGCTCTAAGCCCCTTCTTCAGGTGAGTGGGAATTCTGTTCACAAACAGAACTTATAAAGACACAGACTCAATTTACATGAATAATGGTTGGAATGCGAATACTTACAACTAATCCAGTCTTTAAGAAACAAAACAATGGGAGTGGAGAGAGCATCAAGACAGGCTAAAAAGATGTGTATTGTCTCCAGACAAGACAGCCAGTGAAACTCTGCAGGAAAAACTGCACCGACCTCCTCAGAAGACAAACACGGGACACAGTGGACAGAGTACCCTTCGTTGTCCAGTACTTCCCCGGAGCGGAGAAGCTACGGCATCTCCTCCGGAGCCTTCAACATGTCATTGATGAAGACGAACATCTCGCCAAGGCCATCCCCACACCCCCACTTCTTGCCTTCAAACAACCGCACAACCTCAAACAGACCATTGTCCGCAGCAAACTACCCAGCCTTCAGGAGAACAGTGACCAAGACACCACACAACCCTGCCACAGCAACCTCTGCAAGACGTGCCGGATCATCGACACAGATGCCATCATCTCACGTGAGAACACCATCCACCAGGTACACGGTACATACTCTTGCAACTCGGCCAACGTTGTCTACCTGATACGCTGCAAGAAAGGATGTCCCGAGGCATGGTACATTGGGGAAACTATGCAGACGCTGCGACAACGGATGAATGAACACCGCTCGACAATCACCAGGCAAGACTGTTCTCTTCCTGTTGGGGAGCACTTCAGCGGTCACGGGCATTCGGCCTCTGATATTCGGGTAAGCGTTCTCCAAGGCGGCCTTCGCGACACACGACAGCGCAGAGTCGCTGAGCAGAAACTGATAGCCAAGTTCCGCACACACAAGGACGGCCTCAACCGGGATATTGGGTTTATGTCACACTATTTGTAACTCCCACAGTTGCGTGGACCTGCAGAGTTTCACTGGCTGTCTTGTCTGGAGACAATACACATCTTTTTAGCCTGTCTTGATGCTCTCTCCACTCCCATTGTTTTGTTTCTTAAAGACTGGATTAGTTGTAAGTATTCGCATTCCAACCATTATTCATGTAAATTGAGTCTGTGTCTTTATAAGTTCTGTTTGTGAACAGAATTCCCACTCACCTGAAGAAGGGGCTTAGAGCCTCGAAAGCTTGTGTGGCTTTTGCTACCAAATAAACCTGTTGGACTTTAACCTGGTGTTGTTAAACTTCTTACAAGGTTATATAAGGCATTGGTGAGGCCGAATTTGGAGTATTGTGTACAGTTTTGGTCACCTAGTTACAGGAAGGATGTAAATAAGGTTGAAAGAGTGCAGAGAAGGTTCACAAGGATGTTGCCGGGACTTGAGAAGCTGAGTTACAGAGAGAGATTGAATAGGTTGGGACTTTATTCCCTGGAGCGTAGAAGATTGAGGGGAGATTTGATAGAGGTGTATAAGATTTTGATGGGTATAGATAGAGTGAATGCAAGCAGGCTTTTTCCGCTGAGGCTAGGGGAGAAAAAAACCAGAGGGCATGGGTTAAGGGTGAAAGGAGAAAAGTTTAAAGGGAATATTAGGGGGGGCTTCTTCACGCAGAGAGTGGTGGGAGTGTGGAATGAGCTGCCGGATAAAGTGGTAAATGCGGGGTCACTTTTAACATTTAAGAAAAACTTGGATGGGTTCATGGATGAGAGGGGTGTGGAGGGATATGGTCCAAGTGCAGGTCAGTGGGACTAGGCATAAAATGGTTCAGCACAGACAAGAATGGCCAAAAGGCCTGTTTCTGAGCTGTAATTTTCTATGGTTCTATGGTTCTATGGTCTCCATGGTGACCCAGTTTGATGGGAATGCTGGAAGTGAACCATCTCCATTTTTGTGTGAGCCAGGTATATGAAAATAAGATGGACATGAAGAAATCAAATTGAGAATTCAGGAGGAATCTCTACACAGAGAGTGCTGAGGCTGTGCAGTAGTTGAAGGTGGGTTAAGTGGTTTGTATTGAGAGGGGCGCTTGTTGCTGGTGTCAGATGGATTTGAATTCTTCCTGCCATTTTTTTCCCAGCTCAGGAAAAATTGTTTTGAAACACAACCCAAAACTGCACAGCTCTCCAAAACATCTCTTCCGGAAGCCTCCAGAACATCACTGCCTCCAGCGCCTTCCAGGCAGGGACACTCTTCGGAAGCCTCCAGAACACCACACCTTCCGGGACCTGCTAGATCAATACATCCTTCGGAATTCTTCTGGAAACCTCCAGAACATCACGTAATCCAGGAAATCATCCTCCTCCTGAGAATCACATTCTCCAGAAAGATCACAACCTTCTGGAAAACCCCACAACATCACACCCTCTGGAACCTTCCAAGAGCATCACACCCTCTGTAAAATCACAACCTTCTGGAACCTTCCAGAACATCGCACCCTCTGGAAACTTAGTTTAGGACAAAAATCCTCTGGAACGTCACAACCCTCTGGGAAGTTCCAGAACATTGCCATTGTCCGGAATTCTCTGGAATATCACTGTCCACTTTGCCCATTTTCAGATGTTGAATGACCTGCCGGATATTTAATTATTTGATTTGACTTGATTTATTATTGTCAGATGTATTGGGGTGCAGTGAAAAGTATTGTTTCTTGCACACGATATAGACAAAGCATACCATTCATAGAATACAAAGAGGAGAAGGAAAGGAGAGGGTGCAGAATTAGTGTTACAGTCATAGCTAGGGTGTAGAGAAAGACCAACTTAATATAAGGTAGGTCCATTCAAAATTCTGATGGCAGCAGGGAAGAAGCTGTTCTTGAGTCGTTGGTACGTGACCTCAGACTTTTGTATCCTTTTCCCGATGGAAGAAGATGGAAGAGAGAATGTCCGGGGTGCATGGGGTCCTTGATTTTGCTGGCTGTTTTTCTGAGGCAGCGGGAAGTGTAGACAGTGTCAATGAATGGGAGGCTGGTTTGAGTGATGCACTGGGCTTCGTTCACGACCCATTGTAGTTTATTGCAGTCTTGGTCAGGGCAGGAGCCATACCAAACTGTGATACATCTGGAAAGGAAGCTTTCTGTGGTGCATCTGTAAAAGTTGGTGAGAGTCATAGCAGACGTGCTGAATTTCCTTAGTCTTCTGAGAAAATAGAGGCGTTGGTGGGCTTTCTTAACTATAGTGTCGGCATGGAGGGACCAGGACAGGTTGCTGGTGATCCAAACACCTAAAACCTGAGGCTCCCGACCAGTTCCACTTCACCACCGTTGATGTAGACAGGGCCAGCATTTCCTGGAATTTCAGAATTCCATTTCTAAATTAAACCTTCCCCTCTGCACCTCCCCACCTCTCCCCCTCTTCTCAATTCCCCCCACCCCTCCACCTCCCTCGCCGCCTTCCCTCCCTTTACAAAATCAGCCTTCTCTTTTTCAACTGCTCTCTTTCTCTCTCTCTCCCTCAGACTCTTTGGGTGGGATTTTAGGGCTTTGCTCATCCCAAAACCATAAAATCCCGCCCGAGGCCATGAGACTTTTCCAATCGCCCGTTCTGATTCCCATGGCGGGGGGGACAGTAAATTTTCAGCCTAACACTCTCCCTCTTGTGTCTGTGATCACATCAGCCACTGGATCACATTGTCTCCCTGGCCAATTGTGAGCTGGCGATTCGATGATCAGAGTCTCTGTTGGGTGGGGTTGGTTTGGGTTTAGCATTTTGAAAAGTTTTGTCCTTTCTGTTCTTGGGATCAACAGCTGGTGTTTTTTAACAGGGTCCCGTTTCCCAAAACCAGGATATTCCCTGGCTAGGGAAAACTTGAAGTAAAAATGATGCCCCTTCAGTTTTAAGGAGCATCTTAAGGCAGGAGGGAGAGGGAGAGAGTGGTTATGAGACAGGGGTCTACAGAGAGATGCCAACCCTCCAGGATCAGCCTGGAGTCTCTGGGAAATGAAGATCAGTTACCAGGACAACTGCTGTGTAAAACCTGGAGAATGAGGATATTAAAAAAAAGATTGTTTTTGTCATCTTCTTTGAACATTTCTTTTTACTGGATAAAAATGTAGGAAAACGGGCAGTCAAAATCATCTATTTGGGTAATAAGTCTTTTTGCTTTTTGATTGGTGAAGGAAGGCACAAGGATGGATGTGTTGGGGACCAATGGCTGGAGCCTGAGGGGGGGGGGGGGGGGGGTGAGTCATGTGATCAAACCTTCAGGAATAGACTCCCATCGCAGTTGACAACCCTGGGAATTAAATACCAGGAAGCGTTTACCGGCTCACTCCCATTTCTTTTCCCATCTGGATTAATCTTCCTTTCCCCATTCGCAATTCTGCCGAAATGTGCCGTCCTTATTCTGTCTGGCCTACGTGTGACTCCAGAGCCACAGCAATTTGGTTGACTCTCAACTGCTCTCAGGCAACTAGGGATGGGCAATTAATGCTGGCCAGCCAGCCACACCCATGTCCCATGGATGAATTTTTTTAAAAAGCAACATGTGTGGCTCAGGTACAGGCCAACTCTCAATACCTGAAGCACTGTGCAAAGGACTTCAACCAGGCACTACATTAGTTCTCCAATCACTGAGGAAGTGTCTTGCTTTGACTGACCGAGTGGCCTCCAGCTGTTTCACCCCAGACTCTGAGGAGTTGTCTGAGCAATTTTGTGGTCTCTACACTGAATCCTGGGTGGTCATTGTATGCTCAGCAACCCCCCACCCCCACTCCCCAGCCCCCTCCTCATCCTTGTCGGGCCACCAGCTCCTTATGGCAAGATCCAGAGGGGTAGAATTGTCCTGTCTGACATTGTTGTCTTCTCGCCCAGGGCTTCAGTACAGCCAACAAAGAGAATAAAAGCAGAACTTGCAATGAAGCATCCTGCCTGCAATGCGACCTTGCTGTAAACGCTGGAGTGGTGTGCAGTGACTAAGAATTCAAAGGCAGACTGGTTATAACAGCGCTTAGTGAGCAGAACTCTTGACTTTGAAGCACATACGTCAAAGTCTAACATTGGCCTGATTTCTGATTTGTTCGTCTGCTCGGTTTTCCTGTGTTGTACTGCAGGTTCTATATTCTCCCTCTGACACACTCATTAATACTGGATGAGTCAGCAGCAGACAGTCTCCTTGAAGTCAGGAGGAAGCTAACATTGCCAACATTCATTTTACCAAATTCTCCTGACCTTTTTACTTTCGAATCCCAGCTCCGAGCTGGGCAAAGGATTTCTGAGAACGAACAGAAACCTACACTTATATAGACCTATCACCAACTCAAATATTTATTATTTGTCCATTGGCATGGCTGGCTGGTCAGCATTTATTGCCCATCCCTAATTGCCCTTGAATGGAATGGCTTGCTAGGCCATTTCAGAGGGCAGTTAAGAGTAAACCACATTGCCGTGAGTCTGGAGTCACATGTAGGCCAGACCAGAAGGTAGATTTCCTTTAGGGGGCCATTTGGCCCGGTAGTTAGCACTGCTGCCTCACAGCACCAAGGACCTGGTTTCGATTCCCAGCATGGGTCATTGTCTGTGCAGAGTCTGCATGTTCTCTCCGTGTCTGGGTGGGTTTCCTCCAGGTGCTCCGGTTTACTCCCACAAAAGACATGCTGATTAGGTGCACTGCCTCAGTGTACCCGAACAGGCAACAGAGTGTGGTGACTAGGGGATTTTCACAGTAACTTCATTGCAATGTTAATGTGAGCCTACTTGTGACTAATAAATAAATCATCTTAGCCCTGTATCTCTAGATTACTAGTCCAGCAACAATACCATTATACCACCATCTGATAGGCAATGTTTTGTGAGATTTGCACATAGCAAGCTGTCACTACCAGCAATGCGATAATGGCTGGATGACCTTTCTCCTTCAGTGATATTGATGGAGGGATAGATATTGAACACGATATTGGGAAGAGTACTCCCGTTCTTCAAAATAGAACCGTGACCCAGTTACAGCACAGAGGGAGGCCATTCAGCCTGTCAAGCCCAATGTTGGCTCCCAGCAATCCCAATTTAGCCAGTCACACACTCCCACCCTTTCCCGGCAGCCCTTGCTCCCTCTAAGCTGAGCAACAACACCTGAGGCCCAGGACCAGTCAACTCCCATCAGATACCACACCTGGTGCGCTGTGCAAAGAAATTCAAACAGGTCCTACACTGAAAGACATTGGCCACACGCCACGACAGATATTGGAGGATATGTTGGTGTGTTAGCCCTGCAAAATGTTTCTCTTCAGATGATTCTCCTTTTCCTGTCATCTGGGTGACATCTGCCTCCAGCACCTCTCAGGCAGTGCACTAGCCATGCGCTGTGGAAAAGCAAGCTTTGCCTCACATCACAGTTCATTCTCTTAGTCCTCTCGCTCGTGCTGAATCCTTCCAGCAGTGGAAACATTTAGTTCCTCCCATCTATAATGCCACAGGATCTTTAATGTCACCCAAAGTTGAGAGTGGACCCTCTCAGCTTAATATCATCTGAAAGACAGTATCTCTGGCAGAGCAGCACCCCTCAGTACTGAACTGGAGTGTCAGCCTGGATAATATACTCAAATCCCTGGGGCCAGTCTTTAGCACCCACCCCTCCCCCAGCCTCCCCGGTGGATGTTTCCATTAGTAGGCAAGACTAGGATCTGAGGGCACAGCCTCAGAGTTAAGGGACGATCCTTGAGAAGCAAGATGCAGAGGAATTTCTTCAGCCAGAGGGTGGGGAATCTGTGGAATTCATTGCCACAGAAGGCTGTGGAGGCCAGGTCAATGAGTGTATTTAAGACAGAGGTAGATAGGGGGTTCTTGATTGTTAAGGGGATCAAAGATTACGGCAAAACGGCAGGAGAATAGGGTTGAGAAACTTATCAGCCATGATTGAATGGTGTGGCAGACTTGATGGGCCAAATGGCCTAATTCTGCTCCTATATCTTATGGTCTGATGGTGTATTTTCAGTGGGGGATGAGTGGAATGTAAAGCACGATGGGTGGCTAACCAACCTCCAACCCATAATGCAATAGGTGGCCGAGCACACTGAAATCAGCAGCCCACCACCATTTTAAAATAAATAATTTTCAGCCATTGAGTTTTAGCCAATCAACATGAACATTACGCTGCCTGTTCTATGAAGCGGTTGGCATGGGCAAGGTGATGGGCTGCTTTTTAAAGCAAATTGCTCGATAGGCCAGAAGGTCAGGGGGTTGGGGAGGGCACTACATTCTTTCAGGGGGCTCCCCTTGCTCATCGGGGGCCAACTCCCCAAGATATCACTCCCCCCTTTAGTTCCTCCCTGCCCACTCTCCCAACTCCTCCCTGCCTTCGCACCCTACCTCAGCCCCCAGGCTCTCCAATCTCTTCCTATCCAATAACTCCAATTCAACCCCACTCTGGGATCCATGTTGTCTTCCTGAGTCCTCCTTGCAGTCCCAGCAGTGACCATCATCGAGGAGTGGCACTGCTGTAACGGTGAGAGCTTTCCAGGACAGGACGTCCTTCCACAGAGGGGTGCCATCCCCACCTCGTTCACGCCATCAGCAGCACATGAGTGCAGCCTTGTTGAGCTGTGGGCAATGCGCCCTCTAACTCGGAGACAAGGGAGCTACCCCCTCAGCCGGGGGTGCCATGTTCTGGGTGGTACACAATAGTGACCGACAGATGATCCCCCAGCCCACAAGAAAGTAGCAGGAGGTGAGGGAATGTGGGATGGGGGGATCCTCCGTCTGTTCAATACTGGATGTCAGAGCAGCAGTGTGAGTAATTGGAGGGATTGAGGGATGGGAGGGCAGTGAGGTAGGACTGGGTGTCGGCGGAGTACACCTGGATTAGGCTAATCAACAGATGAGAAATAGAAAGAACCCAGGGGAGCTCTTGGGGGACACCAGAGATAGTGGTGCAGGAGCAGGAAGAGAAGCTATTGTCAACCTCCAGCTAGGATTAGATAAGAATGGAACCGGGAGACAGCACTCCCACCCAGCTAGACAACAGTGGAGAGGTGTTGGAGGAGGATGGTGTGATCACCGTGTCAAAGGCTGCAGACGGATTGAGAAGAACCAGGAGGGAAATCATATCTTTGTCATGGTCACATCGAACAGACACACGTTTGCATACTCACACAGCTTGCTAAACTGGTAACCAGGGCAACTGCTCTCAGCATTATCATATCTACATTCCCCACTCAGCATAGCACAGAAAAAGAGAGAGAGAGGGAGGGCAAAGAGAGAAAGAAAGAGAGGAAGCTGGGCTCAGAGATAGAGAGAGAGAGAGAGGGCAGAGAGAGAGAGAGGAAAGGAGGGCAAAGAGAGAGAGGGAGCTGGGCTTGGAGAGAGAGAGAGAGGGCTTGGAAAAAGAGGGAGAGCAGGGCTCTGAGAGATAGACGGAGGGCAGAAAGAGGGAGTAGTAGGGGCACAAGAGAGGAGCAGAGAGAGAAGCATTGGAAAAAAGGGGCAGAGAGAGATGGAGGAGGACAGAGTGAGAGGGCAGACAGAGAGGGAGAGAGAGAGCAGAGAGAGAGAGCGAGATAAGAAGGGTGTGACTGATTGGTGCAGTGTGAGAGTTGGAGAGGATGCAGTCTTTTGACTGCAGCAACTCCCAGTGGATCTGTGGCCAGGATCCTGCACGTTGTGTATGGAGCTGACTGGGAGTCCGTGCTTACAAAGGGGGTTGTCAAGGAGACGGCTCTTTGACAAGTCTGCCACACGCTACAGGCAATCGAATCCCTGGCAACTCCTTCAAACCCCATCAACCTGCTGCATGGCAGTCATTAGCAGCTCATGTGTAAAACATTGACTTTGCCTTTCTGTGTGTGGTTTAGTGAGACTGTGAATTAGAGCAGTTATAACGATTTCAGTCCTTCCCCCGGCAGCTTCCCTGTCCCTCTCAGTCTATCCGGATTCTCGGGTAATTGTCCTTGTTTCTCCAGCACTCTCCACTCAACTCAGCCGCGGTGATTTTGAGCTGCACTCTCAGTCTGTGGGAATGACGGTGCTCAGTCAAAATCCGGAGAGAGCGATTCATGCCGACAGGTTTCTGAGTTCCAATCTTCCTGGCCCCTCGTCGGCAGAGTGGCCAGAAACACCAGGAAGCTCATTTGAATACATTAGCATCTCATTAGCAAGCACTCACTCTGGGATCTCCCCCCTCACCAGATATTTTTTAAATTTAAAGTTTATTAGTGTCACAGGCAGGCTTACATATACAAGGCAATGAAGTTACTGTGAAAATCCCCTAGTCGCCACACTCCAGCGCCTGTTCGGGTACACTGAGGGAGAATTTAGCATGGCCAATGCACCTAACCAGCACGTCTTTGGATTGTAGGAGAAAACCGGAGCATCTGGAGGAAACACACACAGACACGAGGAGAACGTGCAGACTCCATACAGACAGTGACCCAAGCTGGGAATCGAACCTGGGTCCCTGGCGCTGTTAGGCAGCAGTGCTAGCCACTGTGCTACTGTGCTCAGCAGGCACCGGGGTGCCGTCACACCAGTGTTATTTACAACAGGTTCACCCAGATGCAAACCTATCAATGAGGGTCTCCCCGGGAGCATAGAGGTGAGTATAGCCCCGGGGGAAGAGGGACATGACCAGGCAGTGACCTGACAATGCCCTGGCACTGCCCCATGGCATTGCCCCATGGCACAGGATGGCACTGCCCCATGGCACTGCCCCATGGCACTGCCCTATGGCACAGGATGGCACTGCCAGGTTTGCACCATGTCCATGCCAACTTGTCAGTGCCAACCTATGCCAAGAGGCAGGTCCCAATGGGAGCCTCGTGGAGAAGGGGGGGTGTTTGAGTCACTGCAATCAGGTTCCCCCCTTCCCCCATGCTGCCATATTGAAACGCCCATTATCAAAGTCACAAGTGCATCATATGTGACCGTGAAAAAGATAAACTCTCCCTCCTGGTCCTTCTCAACCTGTCTGCAGCTTTTGACATGGTGACCACACCATCCTCCTCCAACACCTCTCCAATGTTTTCCAGCTGATGCCTGCGCTCCGCTGGCTCCATTCCCAGCTTCAGGAACAGTGGCAGAAGGGGGTGTTACCATGGTAATGTCACCGGGCTGATACTCCTGAGGCCTCAGTCTGGGAAGTTACCACGGCAACTGGTGGAACCTGCATTTAATTAATAGAAGCTGGAATTTAAATCAAGTTAATCTCAGTGATAGAATCCCGATAGTGCAGAAGGAGGCCATTTGTCCCGCTGAGTCAGCACCGACTCTCCGACAGAGCATCCCACCCAGGATTACCCCGTCCTATCCCTGTAACCCCACCCAATTACCCCGCTAATCCCCGAATCTACACATAAGGGGCAATTTAGCATGGTCAATTCATCTAACCCGCACATCTGTGGACTGTGAGAGGAACACAGTAAGAAGTTTCACAAAGCCAGGTTAAAGTCCAACAGGTTTATTTGGTAGCACAAGCCAGTAGCTTTCGGAGCGCTGCCCTTCATCAGGTGAGTGGGAGTTCTGTTCACAAACAGGGCATATAAAGACACAAACCCAATTTACAAAATAATGGTTGGAATGTGAGTCTTTACAGGTAATCAATTCTTAAAGGTACAGACAATGTGAGTGGAGAGAGGGTTAAGCACAGGTTAAAAAGATGTGTATTGTCTCCAGCCAGGACAGTTAGTGAGATTTTACAAGCCCAGTTACGTTGTGGGGGTTACAGATAGTGTGACATGAACCCAAGATCCCAGTTGAGGCCGTCCTCATGTGAGCGGAACTTGGCTATCAGTCTCTGCTCAGCGACTCTGCGTTGTCGTGTGTCGTGAAGGCCGCCTTGGAGAACGCTTACCCGAAGATCAGAGGCCGAATGCCCGTGAAGAGTGTTCCCCAACAGGAAGAGAACATTTCCTGTTGATTGTCGATACTCCTGGCGATTGTCGAGCGGTGTTCATTCATCCGTTGTCGTAGCGTCTGCATGGTTTCCCCAATGTACCATGCCTCGGGACATCCTTTCCTGCAGCGTATCAGGTAGACAACGTTGGCCGAGTTGCAAGTGTATGTACCGCGTACCTGGTGGATGGTGTTCTCACGTGAGATGATGGCATCCATGTCGATGATCCGGCACGTCTTGCAGAGATTGCTGTGGCAGGATTGTGTGGTGTCGTGGTCATTGTTCTCCTGAAGGCTGGGTAGTTTGCTGCGGACAATGGTCTGTTTGAGGCTGTGCAGTTGTTTGAAGGCAAGAAGTGGGGGTGTGGAGATGGCCTTGGCGAGATGTTCGTCTTCATCAATGACATGTTGAAGGCTCCGGAGAAGATGTCGTAGCTTCTCCGCTCCGCGGAAGTACTGGACGACGAAGGGTACTCAGTTCACCGTGTCCCGTGTTTGTCTTCTGAGGAGGTCGGTGCGATTTTTCGCTGTGGCACGTAGGAACTGTCAATTCATGAGTCGAGCGCCATATCCTGTTCTTATGAGGGCATCTTTCAACGTCTGGAGGTGTCTGTTGCGATCCTCCTCATCTGAGCAGATCCTGTGTATACGGAGGGCTTGTCCGTAGGGGATGGCTTCTTTAACGTGTTTAGGGTGGAAGCTGGAGAAGTGGAGCATTGTGAGGTTATCCGTGGGCTTGCGGTACAGTGACGTGCTGAGGTGACCGTCCTTGATGGAGATGTGTGTGTCCAAGAATGCAACCGATTCCGGAGAGTAGTCCATGGTGAGCCTGATGGTGGGATAGAACTTGTTGATGTCATCATATAGTTGTTTCAGTGATTGTTCACCATGAGTCCAAAGGAAGAAAATGTCATTGATGTATCTAGTGTATAGCATCGGTTGAAGGTCCTGTGCAGTGAAGAAGTCTTGTTCGAACCTGTGCATGAAGATGTTGGCATATTGAGGTGCGAATTTGGTCCCCATGGCTGTTCCGTGTGTCTGGATGAAGAACTGGTTGTTGAAGGTGAAGACATTGTGGTCCAGGATGAAGCGGATGAGTTGTAAAATTGCATCTGGAGATTGGCAGTTGTCGGCGTTGAGTACTGAGGCAGTTGCAGCAATGCCCGCGTCGTGGGGGATGCTGGTGTAGAGTGCCGAGACATCCATTGTGATGAGGAATGCTCCTGATTCAACTGCTCCATGTGTGCTGAGTTTCTGTAGGAAGTCCGTAGTGTCGCGACAAAAGCTGGGGGTTCTTTGTACAATGGGTTTCAGGATGCCCTCGATGTAGCCAGAGAGGTTCTCGCACAGGGTCCCATTGCCCGATACGATGGGGTGGCCGGGTGTGTATCTTCAGGAGGCAGTAGAGATCTACAACGTGGGGAGTACGTGGGATGAGAGCATGGAGGGCGCTCTGAAGGTCCGGATTAAAGGTCTTGATCAGTCTGTTGAGTTGACGGGTGTGTTCTTTGGTCGGATCTGCGGGTAACTGTCTGTAGTATTCCTCGTTGTTCAGTTGTCGGTACACTTCTTTGCAGTAATCCGTTCTGTTCAGTATGACAATGGCCCCTCCTTTGTCTGCTTGTTTGATGACAATGTTGCAGTTGGTCTTGAGAGCGCAGATGGCGTTGCGTTGTGCTTGGGTGATGTTCGGGGCTGTCTTGTGAGTGCGGCTAATGAATCTGGCATTGACTCACCTCCTGACGGCATGGGCATACATGTCAAGTCGAGGGCAGCGGCCATCCGGAGGAGTCCAATTTGACTCTTTCCCCTCCGTGCTCTCATCCCACGTACTCCCCGCATTGGAGATCTCCACTGCCTCCCGAAGATACACAAGGCAAACACACCCGGCCGTCCCATCGTATCGGGCAATGGGACCCTGTGCGAGAACCTCTCCGGCTACATCGAGGGCATCCAGAAACCCATTGTACAAAGAACCCCCAGCTTTTGTCGTGACACTACGGACTTCCTACAGAAACTCAGCACACATGGAGCAGTTGAACCAGGAGCATTCCTCATCACAATGGATGTCTCGGCACTCTACACCAGCATCCCCCACGATGATGGCATTGTTGCAACTGCCTCAGTACTCAACACCGACAACTGCCAATCTCCAGATGCAATTTTACAACTCATCCGCTTCATCCTGGACCACAATGTCTTCAACTTCAACAACTAGTTCTGCATCCAGACACACGGAACAGCCATGGAGACCAAATTCGCACCTCAATATGCCAACATCTTCATGCACAGGTTCGAACAAGATCTCTTCACCGCACAGGACCTTCAACCGATGCTATACACTCGGTACATCGATGACATTTTCTTCCTTTGGACTCATGGTGAACAATCACTGAAACAACTATATGATGACATCAACAAGTTCCATCCCACCATCAGACTCACCATGGACTACTCTCCGGAATCGGTTGCATTCTTGGACACACGCATCTCCATCAAGGACGGTCACCTCAGCACGTCACTGTACCGCAAGCCCACGGATAACCTCACAATGCTCCACTTCTCCAGCTTCCACCCGTAACACGTTAAAGAAGCCATCCCCTATGGACAGGCCCTCCATATACACAGGATCTGCTCAGATGAGGAGGATCGCAACAGACACCTCCAGACACTGAAAGAGACCCTCATAAGAACAGAATATGGCGCTCGACTCATCGATCGACAGTTCTGATGCGCCACAGCGAAAAATCGCACCAACCTCCTCAGAAGACAAACACGGGACACGATGGACAGAGTACCCTTCGTCGTCCAGTACTTCCCCAGAGCGGAGAAGCTTCTCCGGAGCCTTCAACATGTCATTGATGAAGACGAACATCTCGCCAAGGCCATCTCCACACCCCCACTTCTTGCCTTCAAACAACCGCACAACCTCAAACAGACCATTGTCCGCAGCAAACGGGAACAGTGACCACGACACCACACAACCCTGCCACAGCAACCTCTGCAAGACGTGCCGGATCATCGACACGGATGCCATCATCTCACGTGAGAACACCATCCACCAGGTACATGGTACATGCACTTGCAACTCGGCCAACGTTGTCTACCTGCTACGCTGCAGGAAAGGATGTCCCGAGGCATGGTACATTGGGGCGACCATGCAGACGCTACGACAACAGATGAATGAACACCGCTCGACAGTCACCAGACAAGAGTGTTCTCTTCCTGTTGGGGAACACTTTAGCAGTCACGGGCATTCGGCCTCTCATCTTCGGGTAAGCGTTCTCCAAAGTGGCCTTCACGACACACGACAACGCAGAATCGCTGAGCAGAGACTGATAGCCAAGTTCCGCACACATGAGGACGGCCTCAACCGGGATCTTGGGTTCATGTCACACTATCTGTAACCCCCACAACATGATAGCACAGTGGTTAGCACTGCTGCTTCACAGCTCCAGGGACCTGGGTTCGATTCCCGGCTTGGGTCACTGTCTGTGTGGAGTTTGCACATTCTCCTCGTGTCTGCGTGGGTTTCCTCCGGGTGCTCCGGTTAGCTCCCACACTCCAAAGATGTGCGGATTAGGTTGATTCGCCAGGCTATAAATTGCCCTTAGTGTCCTGGGATGCGTAGGTTAGAGGGATTAGTGGGTAAATATGTAGGGATATGGGGGTCGGGCCTGGGTGGGATTGTGGTCGGTGCAGACCCGATGGGCCGAATGGCCTCTTTCTGTACTGTAGGGTTTCTATGATTTCTATGATTGACTGGGCTTGCAAAATCTCACTAACTGTCCTGGCTGGAGACAATACACAACTCTTGTCCTGGCTGGAGACAATACACATCTCTTTAACCTGTGCTTAACGCTCTCTCCACTCACATTGTCTGTACCTTTAAGACTTGATTACCTGTAAAGACTCGCATTCCAATCATTATTTTGTAAATTGAGTTTGTGTCTTTATATGCCCCGATGGTGAACAGAACTCCCACTTACCTGATGAAGGGGTAGCACTCCGAAAGCTAGTGGCTTGTGCTACCAAATAAACCTGTTGGACTTTAACTTGGTGTTGTGAGACTTCTTACAGTGTTTACCCCAGTCCAATGCCGGCATCTCCACATCTGTGGGAGGAAACCAGAGAACTCGGAAGAAACCCACGCAGACACGGGGAGAATGTGTGGACTCCACATAGACAGTGACCCAAGGTCGAAATCCCTTTCGCTGTGAGGCAGCAGTTCTAACCACTGTGCCACTGATGGTCATGATGTGGAGATGCCGGCGTTGGACTGGGGTAAACACAGTAAGAAGTTTAACAACACCAGGTTAAAGTCCAACAGGTTTATTTGGTAGCAAAAGCCACACAAGCCCTGAAGGGGCTAAGAGCTCTGAAAGCTTGTGTGGCTTTTGCTACCAAATAAACCTGTTGGACTTTAACCCACTGATGGTGACCATGAAACTATCACTGATTGTGGTAAAAACCCATCTGCCTCACTAATGTCCTTTAGGGAGGGAAACACTGATTGTGGTAAAAACCCATCTGCCTCACTAATGTCCTTTAGGGAGGGAAATCTACCATCCTTACCCATTTTGGGCCTACCTGTGACTCCAGGCCCCACAGCAATGTGGTTGATTCTTAATTGCCCTCTGAAATGGTAAGCCACTCAGTTCAAGGGCAATCAGGGATGGGCAACAAATGCCAACGATGCCCACATCCCGTAAAAGAATGTTAAATAAATAAATAGGGCTGTAGAGTTAAAACGCAAAGGAGTAATGATCGTGCTGTTCACAACACCAGTTAACGTGACTCTATCCCGCTGTGGGCACCAAGCATCCACGACAAGGTGAAGGCTTCACAGCAGCTGCAGGAAAGATTTGGAAGAACGTCTCCAGACAGGAAACAGGTTGAGTGGCGTGGACAGACTGGAGCAGCTGGGACTGTTCTCCATGGTAAGGAGAGGGCTGAGAGCAGGTTCAATCCAGGGGTTCAAAACCGCGAGGGGTGTAAATAGAGTGGATAGGAGCTGTTCACTGGTGGCAGGGTGGAGAATCAGAGGCTACACAAAGGGAAGCTACACAGCGAGTGGTTCCACTCTGGAATGCTCTGCCTGAGAGTGTGGTGGAGGCAGCTTCAATCAAAACGCTCCAAAGGGAATTCAATCTACACCCAAAGGAAGGGGATTGCAGGGTTAGCTAAGGGCATGGGCGTGACGTGAGCTAAATTGCTTAGGCAGGGAGTAAACATGGATTGGACAGAC